>NC_092270.1:21597439-21827439 GCF_036320965.1 Panulirus ornatus
CTACTACTACTACTACTACTACTACTACTACTACTACTACTACTACTACTACTACTACTACTACTACTACTACTACTACTACTACTACTACTACTACTACTATACTACTACTATTACTACTACTACTACTACTACTACTACTACTACTACTACTACTACTACTACTACTACTACTACTACTACTACTACTACTACTACTACTACTACTATACTACTACTACTACTACTACTACTACTACTACTACTACTACTACTACTACTACTACTACTACTACTACTACTACTACTACTACTACTACTACTACTACTACTACTACTACTACTACTATTACTACTACTACTACTACTATTACTACTACTACTACTACTACTACTACTACTACTACTATTACTACTACTACTACTACTACTACTACTACTACTACTATTACTACTACTACTACTACTACTACTACTACTACTACTACTACTACTACTACTACTACTACTACTACTACTACTACTACTACTACTACTACTACTACTATACTACTACTACTACTACTACTACTACTACTGCTACTACTATACTACTACTACTACTACTACTACTACTACTATACTACTACTACTACTACTACTACTACTACTACTACTACTACTACTATACTACTACTACTACTACTACTACTACTACTACTACTATACTACTACTACTACTACTACTACTACTACTACTACTACTACTACTACTATACTACTACTACTACTACTATTACTACTACTACTACTACTACTACTACTACTACTACTACTATTACTACTACTACTACTACTACTACTACTACTACTACTACTACTACTACTACTACTACTACTATTACTACTACTACTACTACTACTACTACTACTACTACTACTACTACTACTACTACTACTACTACTACTACTACTACTACTATTACTACTACTACTACTACTACTACTACTACTACTACTACTACTACTACTACTACTACTACTACTACTACTACTACTACTACTACTACTACTACTACTACTACTACTACTACTACTACTACTACTACTACTACTACTACTACTACTACTACTATACTACTACTACTACTACTACTACTACTACTACTACTACTACTACTACTACTACTACTACTACTACTACTACTACTACTACTACTACTACTACTACTACTACTACTACTACTACTACTACTACTACTACTACTACTACTACTACTACTACTACTACTACTACTACTACTACTACTACTACTACTACTACTACTATACTACTACTACTACTACTACTACTACTACTACTACTACTACTACTACTACTACTACTACTACTACTACTACTACTATTACTACTACTACTACTACTACTACTACTACTACTACTACTATTACTACTACTACTACTACTACTACTACTACTACTACTACTACTACTACTACTACTACTACTACTACTACTACTACTACTACTACTACTACTACTACTACTACTACTATTACTACTACTACTACTACTACTACTACTACTACTACTATTACTACTACTACTACTACTACTACTACTACTACTACTACTACTACTACTACTACTACTACTACTACTACTACTACTACTACTACTACTACTACTACTACTACTACTACTACTACTACTACTACTACTACTACTACTACTACTACTACTACTACTACTACTACTACTACTACTACTACTACTATTACTACTACTACTACTACTATTACTACTACTACTACTACTACTACTACTACTACTACTACTACTACTACTACTACTACTACTACTACTACTACTACTACTATTACTACTACTACTACTACTACTACTACTACTACTACTATTACTACTACTACTACTACTACTACTACTATTACTACTACTACTACTACTACTACTATTACTACTACTACTATTACTACTACTACTACTACTACTACTACTACTACTACTACTACTATTACTACTACTACTACTACTATTACTACTACTACTATTACTACTACTACTATTACTACTACTACTACTACTACTATTACTACTACTACTACTACTACTACTACTACTACTACTACTACTACTACTACTACTACTACTATTACTACTACTACTACTACTACTACTACTACTACTACTACTATTCTCTTTCTTGCCCTGGCCTACCTGTATGACGTTGTGGTGGTGGTGTGAGATGTGGGTCAGGCGACGCCAGTGGGCGTCTGTTCCAGGACAAAGGCTCCAGTTCTTCTCCAAACGAACGGATCCACGCAGGATATCCGTCAGGTTGGCCAAACCCAGCTGATGGGGGAGGAGGGATCAGTGTTGACACAAGAGCATCATCATATGAAAACATGATTACTTTGTGTGTGTGTGTGTGTCAACAGATGGAGGTCACCTGGTGCATGTGTTAAAGGGGAAGGACTCACACCACTGGCTAAAGTCTGTATCAAGGTCAAACCTTGAATGGGATCAGAAAAAGAGTTAGATGAAATAGAGAAGCAAAGAGAGAAGAGGAAAGACGATCTAAGAAATGGGGAAGAAATGGTCAAATCTGGCCTTCGAGAAGGGTTGAGTTTTTAAACTTAGTCATGTATGGGATGTGAAACTTGTGGTTGAGGACCAGATACTATCTATCAATAGATCAAGACGAGAGGTCGCCACACTTCATTTATACATCAAAACACTTCGTTTGATGATCAAACTATTCATGATGATTTCGAGTGGGACAAATTAGCTGAATGCGAGTGGGAGAAAGGAGAACTACACCAGAATACACCAGGTCCTTCGCTAGAAGGGTTTTAGAACAGCTCTGGCTGAGCCACGAATTGGAAGCAAAGATAACTTATAGATAAGAAATGGAATCAACGACTCTATTCCTTCAGGAGGAACCTCTGATATGTCCTCATCCAAGGCGGCACCAACATCAGAGGAGAGTCAGTAATCCTCTAAAGGAAGGTATAAGAATCGTGTCCATCCAATCATCGTAATTCAGGCGCCAATATTGACCCTTGGATGGCTCAGCTGAAGAGAAGGTCATGTGAGTAAATAGACATTAACAAGAGTTTGATCGGATGAATCAGTTAAGGGGCGAGGACTGGGCAACTGTGGTCTGAAATATCAGAGGTGAAGCTCATGGGAAGGTGGTAGTGGCTGCCAAGGTCATGTGTAGGGTGGTTCATGTGTAGGGTGGTTCATGGGTAGGGTGGTTCATGGGTAGGGTGGTTCATGTGTAGGGTGGTTCATGTGTAGGGTGGTTCATGTGTAGGGTGGTTCATGTGTAGGGTGGTTCGTGTGTAGGGTGGTTCATGTGTAGGGTGGTTCATGGGTAGGGTGGTTCATGTGTAGGGTGGTTCATGTGTAGGGTGGTTCATGTGTAGGGTGGTTCATGTGTAGGGTGGTTCATGTGTAGGGTGGTTCATGGGTAGGGTGGTTCATGTGTAGGGTGGTTCATGGGTAGGATGGTTCATGTGTAGGGTGGTTCATGTGTAGGGTGGTTCATATGTAGGGTGGTTCATGTGTAGGGTGGTTCATCTGTAGGGTAAATCATATGTAGGGTGGTTCATGTGTAGGGTGGTTCACGTGTAGGGTCGTGAGGAGCCTGGTTTACCTTCGTCAGTAGAGGGGTTCGTCAGGAGCCTGGTTTACCTTCGTCAGTAGAGGGGTTCGTCAGGAGCCTGGTTTACCTTCGTCAGTGGAGGGGTTCGTCAGGAGCCTGGTTTACCTACGTCAGTGGAGGGGTTCGTCAGGAGCCTGGTTTACCTTCGTCAGTAGAGGGGTTCGTCAGGAGCCTGGTTTACCTTCGTCAGTAGAGGGGTTCGTCAGGAGCCTGGTTTACCTTCGTCAGTAGAGGGGTTCGTCAGGAGCCTGGTTTACCTTCGTCAGTAGAGGGGTTCGTCAGGAGCCTGGTTTACCTTCGTCAGTAGAGGGGTTCGTCAGGAGCCTGGTTTACCTTCGTCAGTAGAGGAGACAGGCTCAATCAACCCCCTGTGGTGGCGTTCGTGAGGCTCGTCCCACGCTGCATCTCTCTCCCCCAGGGGAGCTGACACACCCCAGGTTATGTGCCACTACCAGCACCAGTGTCAGCCACTACCAGTGCCAGCCACGACCAGCACCAGTGTCAGTCACGACCAGCACCAGTGTCAGTCACGACCAGCACCAGTGTCGGCCACGACCAGCACCAGTGCCAGCCACTACCAGCACCAGTGTCAGCCACTACCAGCACCAGTGTCAGCCACTACCAGCACCAGTGCCAGCCACGACCAGCACCAGTGCCAGCCACTACCAGCACCAGTGTCAGCCACTACCAGCACTAGTGTCAGCCACTACCAGCACCAGTGCCAGCCACCACCAGCACCAGTGTCAGCCACGACCAGCACCACTGTCAGCCTCGATCAGCCACGACGCCTGGTGAGGGTAGGGTCTCCAGGTCGCTGCCATGTAATGTATTCATGGCTGACATCGTCAGAGAGGCGCTGGTAAACCTCCTCGCCTCCATACCTGCTGACGAAGGTCAGCTTCTGCACGTCTACCTTCCCTATGGTCATGTAACCACAAGACAACAAGTTGTTTTGAGAGACAGACCGATCAATTGGTCGTTAAGGGGAACGTAACAATCCAATCACATGTCTAAATCAAAATCATATCTAAATCAAAAGTATTCTATCACAGGTTTGGTGATGGTTTTGGCATTGTTCTATGGTGATATTTTGAATATGGAGAACGACTTATTGAAGGTTTGCATCACCCTGGTCTGTGGTGGTGCAGGTGTGGTAGATTCTGGTCTGTGGTGGTGCAGGTGTGGTAGATCCTGGTCTATGGTGGTGCAGGTGTGGTAGATTCTGGTCTATGGTGGTGCAGGTGTGGTAGATTCTGGTCTGTGGTGGTGCAGGTGTGGTAGATTCTGGTCTGTGGTGGGGCAGGTGTGGTAGATTCTGGTCTGTGGTGGTGCAGGTGTGGTAGATTCTGGTCTATGGTGGTGCAGGTGTGGTAGATTCTGGTCTGTGGTGGTGCAGCTGTGGTAGATTCTGGTCTATGGTGGTGCAGGTGTGGTAGATTCTGGTCTGTGGTGGGGCAGGTGTGGTAGATCCTGGTCTGTGGTGGTGCAGGTGTGGTAGATTCTGGTCTGTGGTGGTGCAGGTGTGGTAGATCCTGCTCTGTGGTGGTGCAGGTGTGGTAGATTCTGGTCTATGGTGGTGCAGGTGTGGTAGATCCTGGTCTGTGGTGGGGCAGGTGTGGTAGATCCTGGTCTATGGTGGTGCAGATGTGGTAGATCCTGGTCTGTGGTGGTGCAGGTGTGGTAGATCCTGGCAGCTGTAACAGAGCTTCAGAGACGAATTGATGCAGCTGTAACAGAGGTTTCAAGCGTCCAGGACTTGACAGTACTACAGGGGATATCTGGACGACAAGCGCTCATAGAAAGACGATCTAGGGACGACCAGCTGCGTGACAACAGTGCAGCAGACGGAGGTGCAGGTGTAGAACCCATCGCCACAGCTGTTGCTAAAGAGGCTCTGGTGATGTGAAGTGCAGCTTTAATAAGCTTGGGTGAGGCAGGCAAGGCTCTGGGCCAGCCAGCAGTTTGGCAATGGCGAAATACGTCTTGGACTGTCCTCTATACAGACTAGCTGTTTCCTTATTATTATCATCGTATTCATCAACACTATTATCATCTTTATCGATTTTCATTATCACTATTATTATCATTACTATCATTATCATCATCATCATTATCATCATCATTATTATAATTATCATTATTATCATTGTTATCATTATTCACTCGTCATATCACAAGCATGCAACAGATCATGCATAATAATTACTCAAGGATCATCTATCATTTCTATAGTTACTGTAGCTGTCTTACATGTTGCTTATATCATAGCAACAGACACAACACGGGACTCTAAATGGAACCCTTAGACTCTGCAATGGAGTTGACCATGGAGCAGTTCTTTCTCCAACCCTAATTACCACCTTTAAATCCTCTTCATGTATATATTCATAAGGAAAGTAACCTTTAAAGATAAGATAAAAGTATCTGGTCTTAAGCTGTCGTTTACAGCAATATGTTTTCATTGTGAGGGATACAGATATCTCCCATTTACTTTGAGATATCTTAATGTGTGAAGATATAGTAGTGAAGACAATATAACATTAAGAATATGTGTTTAAGGAGATGAGTATCGGTGGGGGACATGTTCAAAATGGAATCTTATTTTCTCTTTTCGAAAAGGAGAGATTTCTAGTGTCCAGACTGAGGGAGGGAGTTACAAGTGGGGTTAAGACTCACCTCCTGCAGGTAGGTGTTGCCGAAGATGACGAGGGCGTGGCCATGGAAGAGTGTGTGACCTCTTATGACAGCCAGGCGGGGTAGAAGGTGTCGGAGTGTACGTAGATGCGACAGTCGGTAAAGCAATACGTAATCCGTTACCTGGAGAAGAGACGTAGGTCACATTAGAGTAATCCGTTACCTGGAGAAGAGACGTGGGTCACATTACAGTAATCCGTTACCTGGAGAAGAGACGTGGGTCACATTAGAGTAATCCGTTACCTGGAGAAGAGACCTGGGTCACATTAGAGTGCTTCAGTAGGATAAGTAACAGAAGACCTGATGGTCCACGACCAGGGTATCTATCTCTGGCCATAGATAACAGAAGACCTGATGGTCCACGACCAGGGTATCTATCTATCTTGGGTCATAGACTTAAATCCTGGTAGAAACAGGATTGTAAATCAAGAAATCATAAAACTAATACTATGAGAGGACATTGCTCGCCTCATGCCTCACACTCACACGTCTGTATAATGAGGTTATTATTGCGCAATATATCGCATTTAATCTCATAACTCATCAGGCAGAGGGCTATCACTGGAGACACCATTACAAGCAGATCAATAGGATTTTGAATTGATTTCATGAAAGGCACAAGTAAAGCTGATTAAAACAGGTTTTTCTCCCGCTTTCCACACTTGCCAACATCATGGGACATCCAGTGTGATATTTGCACCAGCCACCCACCAGGCAACACCTGCACAATCTACAGCCAAAACACATGCACCACTCACGACACCTGCACACCCACTGGTTATGAACACCACCTGCACAACCAGTCACCACACCTGCATAACCAGTCACCACACATGCACAACCAGTCATCACACCTGCACAACCAGTCATCACACCTGCACAACCGGTCACCACACCTGCACAACCATTACCAATCATAACACCTGCATCAGTCAACTCGTCGTCCACACACACACTCTCCCTCGTGATGGCATAATAAGAGAGTCAGTGAATAGCATGATCAATGCCCTCTTATTAACCACAGCACTCCACTCCTCGCCTCCCTCCCGCTCTCAAGTCCCACAATCAACATATAATGATCACGTCTCTTTCCACTGCACTCACGACCAAGAAGATATATGCATATATATATATATATATATATATATATATATATATATATATATATATATATATATATATATATATATATATATATATATATATTTTTTTTTTTTTTTTTTTTTTTTTCATACTTTGTCGCTGTCTCCCGCGTTTGCGAGGTAGCGCAAGGAAACAGACGAAAGAAATGGCCCAACCCCCCCCCCCCCCATACACATGTACATACACACGTCCACACACGCAAATATACATACCTACACAGCTTTCCATGGTTTACCCCAGACGCTTCACATGCCTTGATTCAATCCACTGACAGCACGTCAACCCCTGTATACCACATGACTCCAATTCACTCTATTCCTTGCCCTCCTTTCACCCTCCTGCATGTTCAGGCCCCGATCACACAAAATCCTTTTCTCTCCATCTTTCCACCTCCAATTTGGTCTCCCTCTTCTCCTCGTTCCCTCCACCTCCGACACATATATCCTCTTGGTCAATCTCTCCTCACTCATTCTCTCCATGTGCCCAAACCATTTCAAAACACCCTCTTCTGCTCTCTCAACCACGCTCTTTTTATTTCCACACATCTCTCTTACCCTTACGTTACTTACTCGATCAAACCACCTCACACCACACATTGTCCTCAAACATCTCATTTCCAGCACATCCATCCTCCTGCGCACATCTCTATCCACAGCCCACGCCTCGCAACCATACAACATTGTTGGAACCACTATTCCCTCAAACATACCCATTTTTTGCTTTCCGAGATAATGTTCTCGACTTCCACACATTTTTCAAGGCTCCCAAAATTTTCGCCCCCTCCCCCACCCTATGATCCACTTCCGCTTCCATGGTTCCATCCGCTGACAGATCCACTCCCAGATATCTAAAACACTTCACTTCCTCCAGTTTTTCTCCATTCAAACTCACCTCCCAATTGACTTGACCCTCACCCCTACTGTACCTAATAACCTTGCTCTTATTCACATTTACTCTCAACTTTCTTCTTCCACACACTTTACCAAACTCAGTCACCAGCTTCTGCAGTTTCTCACATGAATCAGCCACCAGCGCTGTATCATCAGCGAACAACAACTGACTCACTTCCCAAGCTCTCTCATCCCCAACAGACTTCATACTTGCCCCTCTTTCCAGGACTCTTGCATTTACCTCCCTTACAACCCCATCCATAAACAAATTAAACAACCATGGAGACATCACACACCCCTGCCGCAAACCTACATTCACTGAGAACCAATCACTTTCCTCTCTTCCTACACGTACACATGCCTTACATCCTCGATAAAAACTTTTCGCTGCTTCTAACAACTTGCCTCCAATATATATATATATATTCCTATGAGTCCACGGGGAAAATGAAACACGAAAGGTTCCCAAGTGCACTTTCGTGTAATAATCACATCATCAGGGGAGACACAAGAGAGAAATATAACAGTCGGTTGATATACATCGAAGAGACGAAGGTAGGATATATATATATATATATATATATATATATATATATATATATATATATATATATATATATATATATATATATATTATCCCTGGGGATAGGGGAGAAAGAATACTTGCCACGTATTCCCTGCGTGTCGTAGAAGGCGACTAAAATGGGAGGGAGCGAGTGGCTGGAAATCCTCCCCTCTCGTTTCTTTTTTTTAAATTTTCCAAAAGAAGGAACAGAGAAGGGGGCCAGGTGAGGATATTCCCTCAAAGGCCCAGTGCTCTGTTCTTAACGCTACCTCGCTAACGCGGGAAATGGCGAATAGTATGATATATATATGTGTGTGTGTGTGTGTGTGTGTGTGTGTGTGTGTGTGTGTGTGTGGGTGTGTGTGTGTGTGTGTTTGTGTGTGTCAAGGACTCGAAGCTTTCAGACTTAAAGAGGAAGGCAGCCAATGTTTGGACAATAGCTGAAGAGCAGCTTTATATCGTATTCAGGTTATATGAGAGAATATTTTGACCTCTGTCTGTCTGTCTGTCTGTCTGTCTGTCTGTCTCTCTCTCTCTCTCTCTCTCTCTCTCTCTCTCTCTCTCTCTCTCTCTCTCCCTGGGTTAGAAAGGCAATGCGCCGTGGGAGGAGGGTGTGTCAGAGTCTACGAACCAGGACTTGAGTGAAGGAGACAGATGAAAGCAATGCATTCAAGTAGGAAGTTAATGAGTTTCTTAGCAGTTCTGATGCAAGAGATGGAACATGGGGTTAGGGAGGCAGTTAAGGATACGAGAGAGAGAGAGTATGGGATCCATCGTTTAACTGAAAATGAGAGAAAGCTTTGTGAGTTGCTTGCTGATAAAAGAATGATGATTGGAATACTTGTTCTAAGTCAAGGTGGATACATATATATATATATATATATATATATATATATATATATATATATATATATATATATATATATATATATATATGTGGGCGCGTAGGTACTGGGGTCAACCAGCGTGAATGGATGCAAATGAGACCATTGTTGACTTGTTCTTGGCGCTACCTTGTAAAGATGGGAAATGCAAATAGTTACAAACGAAAAAAAATATCTATTTACTTAGTCATCTATTCATACATTTACTTATTTATCTGTTCGTCTTTTCCCGTCTCAGCGAGGTAGCGCCTGGAGCAGACAATTGATCCATGAAGTAAAAACCCATGTCTGTTCCATCCATTCCATTAGAAAGTCATAATGACAAAGGGGAGGATTTCAATGCCTCCTGCTTCGTTCCCTTGTAGTCGCTTTCTAACACACATGGGAAATACGTGGGTAGAATTGGTTCTCTCCCATCCACCAAGAGGTAATGATAATGATAATATTTTGAGCGATAGAGGCCTGAACATGCAGGAGGGTGAAAGGCCTGCACGGAATGGAGTGAATTGGAACGATGTGGTATACTGGGGTAGACGTGCTGTTAATGGACTGAACCAGAGCGTGTGAAACGTCTGGGGTAAACCATGGAAAGGTCTGGATGTGGATAGGGAGCTGTGGTTTCGAAGCATTACACATGACAACAAGAGACTGAGTGTGAACGAATGTGGCCGTTCTTCATCTGTTCCCTGGCGCTACCTCGCTGACGCAGGGGATGTACGTGCGTGTATGTATATATGTGTATATGTGAGAGAATGGATCTTTCTTCGTCTGTTTCCTGGCGCTTCCCCGTGAACGCGGGAAACGGCAATCAAGTATAATAAACAGAATAGAAAATACTAGTACCCCTACTACTACTGCTACTACTACTACTACTACTACTACTACTACTACTACTACTACTACAGCTACTACTAATACTCCTCCTCCTACTACTACTCCTACTACTACTACTACTACTACTACTACTACTACTTATAGTAATGATAACAACAATAATAAAGAGTATGGATCGTGGTGACCCAGTAAGGTCAACCTGTGAGAGATTGGGTAATCCCAGGTCAGGCCAGGCCGGGTGCAGATCTTCGATCAGTTGGATCCTCAGGTGACCTTCGATGATGGTACAGTTGTAGTAGTGTTGCAGCAGGTCAGCTCTCCCGGTCACCTCGACCGTCCCACAAACTGTGCGGTGTGGGGAAAGAAAATGGGAAGAGGTGAGTCCATGTTGATGTAGTAGCGAGAGAAGTAATGGGATACAAATGTTCCTGGTTGTTACTCTCTCTCTCTCTCTCTCTCTCTCTCTCTCTCTCTCTCTCTCTCTCTCTCTCTATATATATATATATATATATATATATATATATATATGTATATAATTATACAGAATAAGAAAGATCCATCCACTCTCTTTCACATATACGCACATATCGTATATATACATACATAATTATACAATCACGTACAGATATATGTACATAAACGTATATACACATGTACATATTCATACTTGCTCTCCTTTATCCATTTCCCAGAATCCCCCTGCCCCACAGGAAAGAGCATCGCCAACTCCTGCGACAGCGAGGTAGCGCCAGGAAAGACCACATCCCCTCACATCCATTTTCTAGCTGTCATAAGTAATGCACCGAAACCACAGCTCCCTATCCACAACCAGTCCTGCAGGCCTTTCCATGGTTTACCCCGTCCGTTTCACATGCCCTGGTTCAGTCTACTGACAGCACGTCCACCCAATTATAACACAGCGTTCTAATTCATTCTATTCCGTGCACGCCTTTCACCCTTCTGCATGTTCAGGCCCCGATCACTCAAAATCTTTTTCACTCCACCTCCAATTTAGTTGGGGTGGTGTGCGAAGTGATAGTCAGTGAGAGTGTTTTAGTGAAGTGAAAGGAGGTGGTGAAAGCCTTGCGGAAGAAGAAATGTAGTAAGGCAGCTGGAGTAGATGGTGTCGCATTTGAGTTTATCATGAAGGAAGTGACTGTGTTTTTGACTGCTTGTTAAGAATATTCAGTAAATGTATGGATCAGGGTGAGGTGTCTCAGAATTCGAGAAATGCATGTATGTTGCCATACTATATAGGCAAAGGGGATAAAGGTGAGTGTTCAAACTACAGGGGCACAGGTATGTTGAGTACACCTGTTAAGTTGTATGGAAGGGGATTGATTGAGAGGGTGAAGGCGTGTACAGAGCATCAGATTGGGGAAGAACAGTGTGGTTTCATAAGTGGCAGAGGATGTATGGATCAGGTGTTTGCTTTAAAGAGTATGTGTGAGAAATACTTACGAAAAAAGATGGATTTGTATGTGGCATTTATGGATCTGGAGAAGGCATATGATAGGGTGGACAGAGATACTTTGTGGAAGATTTTAAGAGTATATGGAGTGGGAGGAAAGCTGCTAAAAGCAGTAAGAAGTTTTTATCAAGAATGTAAGGTATGTGTACGAGTAAGAAGAGAGGACAGCGAATGGTTGCAAGTGAAGATTGGTCTGAGGCAGGGGTATGTGAGGTCTCTAGACCTGATGACATCGTTGACTTAGTTTCTGTCTTGTGGAGACGTTATTAAGACCCGTATGTATGCCAACCACCAGCTAAACGCAACGGAAGAAAACACATACACTGCTGGTGCATGATGCTGTCGTGAATGAGTTAAAACCTTCCAGCGAGCAGTGCCAGACATGTCTTTCCCATTTTGTTCCTCCATTAAGAAAGCCAGGAACCCATTACAGGGTATCATATATATATATGACGAAAGAATGCCCCAACCCACCCACATACACATGTATATACATAAACGCCCACACACGCACATATACATACTTATACATTTTAACGTATACATACATGTACATAAATAGACATATACATATATACACATGTACATATTCATACTTCCTGCTTTCATCCATTCTTGTCGCCACTCCGCCACACAGCGAGGTAGCGTCAGGAAGGGACAGAAAAGGCCACATTCGTTCACACTCAGTCTGTGTGTGTGTGAAAGTGGATGGCAAGAGGTGAGTGATAATTGGTGCATATGTACCTGGTCATGAGAAGAAAGATCATGAGAGGCAAGTGTTTTGGGAGCAGCTGAGTGAGTGTGTTAGTAGTTTTGGTGCACGACATCGGGTATTGGTGATGGGTGATTTGAATGCGAAGGTAAGTAATGTGGCAGTTGGTGTACATGAGGTATTCAGTGTTGTGAATGGAAATGGTGAAGAGCTTGTGGATTTGTGTGCTGAAAAAAGACTGGTGATTGGGAATATCTGGTTTAAAAAGAGAGATATACATAAGTATACGTATGTAAGTAGGGGTGATGGTCAACAGGTATTATCAATTTTCGTATTAATTGAAAGTTGTGTAAAAGAGAGACTTTCGGATGTGAATGTGCTGTGGAGGAGAAGGTGAAGATTTGGAGAGAAGGTGAAGATTTATACAGGTTTTTGAAAAAGGAGGAGACAATGTCGGGGAGAAGACTGTGGTGAAAGTGAGTAAACTTGGAAAGGAGACTTGTATGAAGAAATACCAGGAGAGACTGATTGTAGACTGGCAACAGGTGAGAGCCAATGAAGTGAGAGGAGTGGGTGAGGAATGAGATGTGTTTAGGAGAGCAGTGACGGCATGCGCAAGAGATGCATGTGGCATGAGAACGGCGGGAGGCGAGCATATTATGAACGGTAGTGAGCGGCGAGATGAAGTAAAGTTGTCAGCGAAAGAGAAAAGAGAGGCGTTTGGATGATACTTACAAGGAAGGAGTGCAAATGATTGGGAGATGTATAAGAGAAAGCGCCAGGGGGATCAAGAGGAAGATGCAGGGGTTGAAAAAGAGGGTAGATGAGAGTTGGGGTGAGAAAGTATCATTAAACTTTAGGGAGGATGAAAAGATGTTTTGGAAGGAGGTAAATAATGTGTGAAAGACAAAAGAACGAATGGGGACATCGGTGAAGCGAGCAAAAGGGGAAGTGATAACTGGTAATGATGAGAGCTAGGAGGAGACGGAGTGAGTATTTTGAAGGCTTGAATGTGTTTGATGATGGAATGACAGATGTACAGTATTTAGGCAGGGGTGGTATGCGAAATGAGAGAGTTAGGGAGAATGGTTTAATGAAAAGAGAAGAGACTGAAAACTTTGCGGAAGATGGAATCCGGCAAGGCAGCGGGTTTGGATTGTACTACAGTTGAATTCATTAAGAAAGGGGCGGACTGTGTTGTTGACTGGCTGGTAAGGATATTTATTGTGTGTATGGATCGCAGTGAAGTGCCTGAGGATTGACGGAATGCACGTATAGTGCCACTGTACAAAGGCAAAGGGGATAAAGGCGAATGTTCAAACTCCAGAGGTATAAGTTTGTTGAGTACATCTGGTATGTTGTATGGGTGGGTATTGCTTATGAGGGTGAAGGCATGTACAGAGCATCAGCTTAGGGAGGAGCAGTGTGGTTTTAGAAGTGGTAGAGGATGTGTGGATCAGGTGTTTGCTTTGAAGAATGTGTGTGAGAAATACTTAGAAAAACAAATGGATTTGTATGCGGAATACATGGATCTGGAGATGGCGTATGGTAGGATTCATAGAGATGCTTTATGGAAGGTATTTAGCATGTATGGTGTGGGAGGTAAACTGCTGGAAGTAGAGAAATTTTTATCAAGGATGTAAGGCGTGTTTACGAGTAGGAAGAGGAGAGAGTGAATGGTTCCCAGTGAAGGTCGGTCTGCGGCAAGGTTGCGTGATTTAGCCATGGTTGTTTAATTTGTTTATGGATGGGGTTGTGAGGAAGGTAAATACATGAGTTTTGGGGAGAGAGGGGCGAGTATGCAGTTTGGTAGGGATGGGAGGGCCTGGGAAGTGAGTCAGTTGTTGTTCGCTGATGGTGTCTGATTCCAGTGAGAAACTGCAGAATTTGGTGACTGAGTTTGGAAAAATGGGGGAAAGGAAAAAACTGAGAGTAAATGTGAATAAAAGCAAGGTTATTAGGTTCAGCAGGATTGAGAGACAAGATAGTTGGAAGGTAAGTTTGAACAGAGAAAAAATGAAGGAAATGAAGTGTTTCAGATATCTGGGAGTGGACTTGGCAGCGAATGAAAGTATGGAAGAGGAAATGAGTCATCGGGTGGGAGAGGGGGCGAAGGTTCTGGGAGCGATGAAATGTGTGGAAAGAGAGAATGTTATTTCAGGAAGTAGAAATGGGTATGTTTGAAGGAATGGTAAATCCATCAATATCATTTGGTTGCGAGGCATGGGCTATAAATAGGGTTGTACGGTGGAGGGTGGGTGTGGTGGAAATGAAACGTTTGAGAACAATATGTGGTGCGGTCATTTGACCGAGTAAGTAATGGAAGGGTAAAAGAGATGTGTGGAAATAAAAAGAGTGCGGCTGAGAATACAGAGGAGGGTGTGTTGAAATGCATGGACATATGGAAAGAATGAGTGAGAAAAGGTTGACACAGAGGATATATGTCAGAGGTGGGGGAAGCAAGGAGAAGTCGAGGATCAAGTTTTAGATGTAAGGATGAGTGAAAAAGATTTTGAGCAATCGGGGCCTGAACATGCAGGAGGGTGAATGGCAAGCACGGAATAGAGTGAACTGGAACGATGTTGTATACTTGGGTCAACGTACTGTCATTACACAATTACATATGTGTGTATATGTGTGTGTGTGTGTGTGTGTGTGTGTGTGTGTGTGTGTGTGTGTGTGTGTGTGTGTGTGTGTGTGTGTGTGTGTGTGTGTGTGTGTGTCTTTCTTCGTCTGTTTCCTGGGGCTACTCACTAACGCGGGAAACGACGATAAGTCTAGATGAATAAATGATATATATATATATATATATATATATATATATATATATATATATATATATATATATATATATATATATATATATTTTTTTTTTTTTTTTTTTTTTTTTTTTGCTTTGTCGCTGTCTCCCGC
The DNA here is from genome assembly GCF_036320965.1 of Panulirus ornatus. Classification (NCBI taxonomy): domain Eukaryota; kingdom Metazoa; phylum Arthropoda; class Malacostraca; order Decapoda; family Palinuridae; genus Panulirus; species Panulirus ornatus. The sequence continues at coordinate 21,613,196 of NC_092270.1, forward strand.
GTTTGCGAGGTAGCGCAAGGAAACAGACGAAAGAAATGGCCCAACCCCCCCCCCCATACACATGTACATACACACGTCCACACACGCAAATATACATACCTACACAGCTTTCCATGGTTTACCCCAGACGCTTCACATGCCCCGATTCAATCCACTGACAGCACGTCAACCCCGGTATACCACATCGCTCCAATTCACTCTATTCCTTGCCCTCCTTTCACCCTCCTGCATGTTCAGGCCCTGATCACACAAAATCTTTTTCACTCCATCTTTCCACCTCCAATTTGGTCTCCCTCTTCTCCTCGTTCCCTCCACCTCCGACACATATATCCTCTTGGTCAATCTTTCCTCACTCATTCTCTCCATGTGCCCAAACCATTTCAAAACACCCTCTTCTGCTCTCTCGACCACGCTCTTTTTATTTCCACACATCTCTCTTACCCTTACGTTACTTACTCGATCAAACCACCTCACACCACACATTGTCCTCAAACATCTCATTTCCAGCACATCCATCCTCCTGCGCACAACTCTATCCATAGCCCACGCCTCGCAACCATATAACATTGTTGGAACCACTATTCCTTCAAACATACCCATTTTTGCTTTCCGAGATAATGTTCTCGACTTCCACACATTCTTCAAGGCTCCCAGAATTTTCGCCCCCTCCCCCACCCTATGATCCACTTCCGCTTCCATGGTTCCATCCGCTGCCAGATCCACTCCCAGATATCTAAAACACTTCACTTCCTCCAGTTTTTCTCCATTCAAACTCACCTAACAATTGACTTGACCCTCAACCCTACTGTACCTAATAACCTTGCTCTTATTCACATTTACTCTTAACTTTCTTCTTTCACACACTTTACCAAACTCAGTCACCAGCTTCTGCAGTTTCTCACATGAATCAGCCACCAGCGCTGTATCATCAGCGAACAACAACTGACTCACTTCCCAAGCTCTCTCATCCCCAACAGACTTCATACTTGCCCCTCTTTCCAAAACTCTTGCATTCACCTCCCTAACAACCCCATCCATAAACAAATTAAACAACCATGGAGACATCACACACCCCTGCCGTAAACCTACATTCACTGAGAACCAATCACTTTCCTCTCTTCCTACACGTACACATGCCTTACATCCTCGATAAAAACTTTTCACTGCTTCTAACAACTTGCCTCCCACACCATATATTCTTAATACCTTCCATATATATAGTTGATTTGTTTCTCCTATTACGTGCGTGTGTGTTTGTCAAAGTATGGTAATGTGTGTATATATATATATATATATATATATATATATATATATATATATATATATATATATATATATATATGTAAGCGTATGAGTACATACATGTGTATCATGACTTACTATGATGGTCGTTGTCTTGAGGTTGTATGACCGTAGCTGATGTAACCGTCGCCACCATAACTAGCGACCATGCAATAGCCACAAACGCACCAACCCCTGTGCATCGACACCCTTTGAAAGGGGGCCCAAGCTGTCCCCCACTACCTGGGGGCCCAAGCCGTCCCCCACTACCTGGGAGCCTAGGCTGCCGCCCGCTGCTAAAATCCTTTGTGCTTTCTGACATGACGGTAAGATCCCCGGGGATGACCAGCAGAGGTCACGAAGTAGTGACCTCGGAAGTGTCAGTTGGTGCAGGAGTGGTGGACTAGGCTGGCGACAGTGGAGCTGACTGGCCTCAGGGAGCCTCGCTACTGACGAAGGTCATCACTTCGTTCTCGACTTCCTGAAGGTGGTTTAGAGTTCCTTTTTTCGCACAGGCAATGTCTCCTTCACACAGATCAATCCTATGGAGACGTGATGTTCAAAAACACATGAATATTGTGTGACAGTATATCATATAATCATACCAATATACTGTCCAATATATCACATATCATCATACCTATATACTGTCTTGTACACTCGCCAGCAGGATGATCCAACACAAGCACTGGGCAGTTAGTCTAAAAACAGCAGAAAACAGTCAGCGGTTCGTTTGCTGAATCAGCCGTGTTTACTAAAACATAAGCAGGCCAATGCCAGAACTTCTTGCTCCACCACCACACCACCACACTCACGCATTCCTCCCTCCCTCACACCAGGACAGATGTTCGCCCACTGTAGGATGTCCTGCACCTTTGTGAACTCAGTTGTGTGTGTTATCGCTAATTCGCCAAGTGTCCTGCTCCCCGACACATGTGTAATTTACGCTTTGAAGTGATTAACTTAACCCTCACTGCATTACGTCCACAACTACTGCGATCTACCACACGTCTATACACAAACGTTGCTGTGATCATTCTCTTTGCCACTGAATTGTTGGCCTAGACGAAACTTTGGCGCTCTGTAAAGCGGACAAAGACAATGGCCCGGCAACACACCCTCCCCACACCGATGTACGTCAAGCACTGCGGTGAGAGGCGGGCGCTGCGAAATACGATAACTCCTCTAAGGCAGGCAAGCAGCAGGCACGCAAGCAGGTGGGGTGGTGGCGGCAGTAGTGCTTGCCATGCACGAGAACCTAGAACCAAACTGCATACCACTGAGTGTAAACAATCCCGCCCCTCGTCTCTTCCGTAACTACTTTAACGTAATTTCTCTCCCTTAATTACCCCCTTACGACTTGTCTATGTCCCTGATGGTTGCGCTTGTGCTCTGTGTTACGACAGAAACTACGTGAACATAGGGAATGTTTTACCTACTAGAATGCTTGCAAGCAACATCAACAAACACGATGAGAATAGACCTGACGGAAATAACCATTCAGGTCTACGAGTAACATGAGTTGCGCCCCTTTATCTACATCCAATGTTGACAGTCATTTGTCATTTATTCACTTGTTTTCTGCTGTACCACGTTAACCTCTATGCTCTGTTCCTGTATGATAAACACTCAAAAGGACACAGTACTCTATTGCTGCTTAACTTCCCTTCTATATATATATATCCTTATCAACGAAGCGTTTGTAGATAAGTTTATGCATCCGATTTCAGCTGTCGTCTCATAATATCATGAGCGATTGGAGGATTACAGAGCATGTGTGAGGAAAGAACTCTTGCATCAGAACACGTAATGTACTGGAAGAAAGATCGTTGTAAAATGTGAACGATTGATGCAGGTGACGAGGTAATGACTTTTATATTACCGTAAAAATGTGTATAATTACCGTTGCACTCATGTGTGAGCCACGGCACTGTAATTGTCTACATTTTTTTTAATATCTTTTTGAGAAAACGGAAACAAAAATAGCAGAATCGATTTGTATTCAGATTTCCAATGAGCTGTGGCAACTAGTGTGGGCGGGGAGCGAGACCAGCCACTCTGTTGCTACGCGTCCCAAGCTGCTCCTAGCCCCGCCTACCCAAACACCAATATTGGCGCCGTTCCTTTGTTCCAAGTTTTTGAACATTGCAAGTGTGACGGTCACCTCTGGATGTGATGACCACCTCCACCTGGGATGTGGAGGCTTAATCAATACGAATAATAAAGCCAGGGTCATCATGGATGCTCTTAATGGGATATATATAGCCTTGATTTAAGGCCTCAGCTAAACGTGCCGTCTCAGTTAACATAATAGAAATTGAGACATCTTCAGAGTAAAGGAGTATATATATATATATATATATATATATATATATATATATATATATATATATATATATATATATATATATGTAACGCTTGTTCGCCGTTTAAGCGAGGTGGCGCCAAAAGAGATGAAAGCCACATTCGTTCACACTCAGTCTCTAGCTGTCATGCGTAATGCACCTGAAACGCAGCTCCCTGTCCACATCCAGGCCCCAAAGACCTTCCCACGGTTTCACCGGCTGGTTCATATACTCTGGTTCAGTCCATTGACAGCACGTCGCCCACTGTATACCACATAGCTCTTCTTTATTCTATCCCGTGCACACCATTCACCCTCCTGCATGTTCAGGCCCTGAGCATTCAAAAATCTGTTTCACTCCATCTTTCCACCTCCAATTTGGTCTCCCGCTTCTCTTTGTCCCCTCCATTTCTGACATATATATATCCTCCTTGTCACCCTTTCCTCACTCATTTTCTCCGTATGTTCAAACCATTTCAACACACCTTTTTCTGCCCTCTCAACCACACCCTTTATACTGCCACACCTTTCTGTCACCCTTTCATTAAATACTCGATTAACCCCCACACACCACATGTCCTCGAACATTACAGCTCCAACACAACCACCCTTCTCCCCATATTCTCATCTTCATGTAATGATCACATCATCAGAGGAAATACAGTGGTGTCAGCTACGTCTTTTCCTTGTACATTATCTCACAGTTCTACGTCCTCTACCTCATTCTTGCATCTGCCCTGATGATGTGATCATTACACGAAAGTGCACTTGGGAACTTATCGCGTTTCATTTTCTTGAGTTTTTATGCATATATATATATATATATATATATATATATATATATATATATATATATATTCTCTGAGGCCTTAGGTCGTATCATATATCAAATTCCTTATAATTACGGATGTTTCTTTCCATTTTCTAAACACTAAGCTGCCGAGCTAACCTCAATACACCCACCCACCCGTTCATTTACTCTATTCCCCTTTGCTTCCAGTCTTCACATTTTCTCTTCCCACTCTCCTCTCACGCTGAATCAATAGAAATTCAGGGAGACATAGGGTGTTGGGGAACTGTGGGGAGGGGTGTATGTTGGCAGGCATTGGAGAATTTAGTGATCTTACAATATTTCTTACTTCTCTTTACCAGAGACCTTTTGCTTCATGATTATATATATATATATATATATATATATATATATATATATATATATATATATATATATATATATAGAGAGAGAGAGAGAGAGAGAGAGAGAGAGAGAGAGAGAGTTCTAGTCATCGGAGTTCGAGTTAACTCGGGAGATGACAGAAATATTGTCCCCTCACATACTAACGACAGAACAACATAATTACGGTCCAGATCAATACAAACAAACAAACAAACAAAAAAAGATCGCACTCTGGTTTGAATTCATCTTCGTTGTGTGTGAGTTGCTGAGCCTTCCCCACAGCTGTGATTCCAGTGAAACACAGTCTCCTTTTCGACTTCCACACGCCACTGTCCAGGGTTCAAGCAGACTTTCTCTGCGAATGAGGTCGTGTTCAGTGATCACGTATTTTGACTAGATTTCATTGTGAACCTGAAGTCAGTGACGAGGTGTCCTTTGCAGTGAACACAATGGAACGAGGGGAGGATACCCAATTGTATGAGACTGATGATTTCACTGTTACAACCCTCACTGACTTAATAACCTTAAACTTACTATATGAGATTGAGGACTTCACTCTTACAACCCTCACTGACTTAAGAACCTTAAACTTACTGTAGAGATAATCAAAAGCAAAACTGATCAGTTTATCTGTTCGTATGATGAATAGTTTGATAAAGACGTATAATACCAGAATTAAAAAGGAAGATACAACACGTTGTATGTCACAACCATAAGCGGGTCAGGATGAAACCATGGCTGGTGAATCACAACTCACGATTGGTAACCACATGAAGAAGAAGACATGTCCCAGTATCATTGAAAGCTGTGGTGCTGTTACCTTCCCTCATCTACGATTCCAATCCTGGATTGGTTCAATACACTGCTCGGCCATTCATCACTTGCTCAGTCTGTACAAGGAGACAGTTCTAACATTTTCTGAAGTCAAACTGATGAATATCTTCTCACATCCTGATTCCCTACGCTAAGATCTCTAGATAAACTGCCAGTGACAATCACTCAGTTTGAGAGATTGTTTGGAAATGATATGAACAGTATATGTAACAGCCTTTAACTGTGGGTACATATGAACAGTATATGTATTAACCTTTAACCTCAGGTACATATGAACAGTACATGTATCAACCTTTAACCTCTGGTGCATGTAAAGGCGTCACGACCTGTATAGTAAATGGGCGAACTGTCATTAGGTGTGGAGTGGACAGGCATTCATCATATATATATATATATATATATATATATATATATATATATATATATATATATATATATATATTTTTTTTTTTTTTTTTTTTTGCCGCTGTCTCCCGCGTTTGCGAGGTAGCGCAAGGAAACAGACGAAAGAAATGGCCCAACCCACCCCCATACACATGTATATACATACGTCCACACACGCAAATATACATACCTACACAGCTTTCCATGGTTTACCCCAGACGCTTCACATGCCTTGATTCAATCCACTGACAGCACGTCAACCCCGGTATACCACATCGCTCCAATTCACTCTATTCCTTGCCCTCCTTTCACCCTCCTGCATGTTCAGGCCCCGATCACACAAAATCTTTTTCACTCCATCTTTCCACCTCCAATTTGGTCTCCCTCTTCTCCTCGTTCCCTCCACCTCCGACACATATATCCTCTTGGTCAATCTTTCCTCACTCATTCTCTCCATGTGCCCAAACCATTTCAAAACACCCTCTTCTGCTCTCTCAACCACGCTCTTTTTATTTCCACACATCTCTCTTACCCTTACGTTACTTACTCGATCAAACCACCTCACACCACACATTGTCCTCAAACATCTCATTTCCAGCACATCCATCCTCCTGCGCACAACTCTATCCATAGCCCACGCCTCGCAACCATACATCATTGTTGGAACCACTATTCCTTCAAACATACCCATTTTTGCTTTCCGAGATAATGTTCTCGACTTCCAGACATTCTTCAAGGCTCCCAGAATTTTCGCCCCCTCCCCCACCCTATGATCCACTTCCGCTTCCATGGTTCCATCCGCTGCCAGATCCACTCCCAGATATCTAAAACACTTCACTTCCTCCAGTTTTTCTCCATTCAAACTCACCTCCCAATTGACTTGACCCTCAACCCTATTGTACCTAATAACCTTGCTCTTATTCACATTTACTCTTAACTTTCTTCTTTCACACACTTTACCAAACTCAGTCACCAGCTTCTGCAGTTTCTCACATGAATCAGCCACCAGCGCTGAGGTTCTTGCTCCAGCCAACACACCCATCCGTTCTCAGGCCCCACCACACACCTGCAGGTCGCATGCAACACAGATACGTCAAACTCCTCCCCAGCCAAACCTAATGCTGTGTCTGTTTCCCTTGTCTTGCTCGAAGAAGTTGCATTAAATATGATAATGATAATGATAAAAAGTTGGTTTATCAAGAAAGTTGTAGATGACAGTATAACATTATGTTAGTTTACAATATTGTTTTCAGTGGGTAACCTATGTTGAAACGATTCATTATTATTATTATCATTATCATTATTATTATTATTATAATACTTGATCTCTGTTTCCCGTGCCAGCGAGGTAGCGCCAGGAAACAGACGAAGAATGGCCCATCCACTCACACACACACACACACACATATATATATATATATATATATATATATATATATATATATATATATATATATATATATATATGCACAGACATATACATATATACACATGTACATATTCATACTTGCTCGCCTTCATCCATTCCTGGCGCCACCCCACCCCACAGTAAACACCGTCGCTACCCCGTGCATCAGCGATTAAAACACAAAATAAAACACGGTCATGATGGAAACTAAAACAGGGGAATGATTCAATCACGCGCTTGACGGAGCACTGAGTTTTGACGCCAGTTAACGTGGCGTAGCTGGAACGAAGTGAAATCCTCGCCAGACACGTTACTCTTCGTCGTCCATTGTCTACCAGGCTGGTCGAGGTTGGCCACACTGCTGGTCGTACTGGTCGGGAGTGGCTATACTGATGGTTGTCCTGGTTGGTTATGACACAGCACAGTGGTAGAAGGAATGCGATATGTATCCTGGACACTTGCTAATAATGACTAAAACATCGTAATTCACAAGTGTAAGGTAAACTTAGTTAATACTCTTAACCTACTGTGTATCTAATACACTTCAAGACGAACTATACGCTATAATTCCTGCCGCACAGTACGAACGAATGTCTCTGCTCAGTCTGTGGTGTTCAACGTTCACTTGATGGAGCATCAACTGGATACATGTCATGGATTGTGATCTTTATAGACGACAGGTTAAGAGAGAGTCCATCCGGGCGTGCGGCGGTCCTTGCTCAGCGACGGCCCACGTTCCCCAGGTCAGGTCGGCCTGTACGTGCCTTATTCACAGGTAGCGAGGTGCGATCTGAGTACGCCCTTTGGCTCAGCTCACTGTTTCCGTCCGCACACTGCATGCCGCCACTCGGCCCCTACTGTTGCAAGGTTCCTACCGCTGTTCGACCCACATAGTTTTCGTGTTGGAAATTACCCTTTTCGTTGTCTCTTGTAAACATATCATTGGCTCGTTACCTTTTACAAGGGGGAGGAGCCATGCGCACTTGATGAAGACATCCTGCGTGGCAGAGCGAGGCATGGCTGACCGAGATTTCAGCAAGACGTCAGCAATATAAGCCCACCCCAGGCTGGCCAAACCGTCTCTATAATGACCAAATTCTATCTAACCCTTGTCTCTGGTCTTGTCCAACACCGTTTTCTCTTATTACCAAAGCAAGTATTGCAGATTTCTTGGTTAATTACTTCGATTCACCCTTTTTTTTTTTCACTTCTCCTCACTCGATACGTTTTGTTTGTGACACGATTGTCGCTTTTATCATTCTTATGATCTGAAGTCGGTGATGTCACATGATGTGTGTGTGTGTGTGTGTGTGTGTGTGTGTGTGTGTGAGGCGCGGGATGACTGTGCTGGAAACAAAGGCTTCACTGAGGTCAACATAATGTTTACACACACACACACACACACACACACACACACACACACACACACACACAAGGTCCCCATCCCCCAGCCTGTCCCGTCCTGTTATATATATATATATATATATATATATATACATATATATATATATATATATATATATATATATATATATATATATATATATATATATATATATTGCTTTCTAAGAACACAAAGAACATTTTGCTGTCAAGGGAAGTTGAAGATTATCATTGAAAATCTTGTTGCAATAACAAACTCATGCGTGTGTGTGTGTGTGTGTGTGTGTCTTTCCCGCCAAGCCAGCGGGAAAGGAGTCTTTGGTCGGTCATGGGGGGGGGGGGGGGGGGGAATTTCCGGTCACCAAGGCTATGCTAAGACTTTACGTCGTCCTGTTACCACCTCATAACCTGCTGCTGGTGGCGACAGACCTCATACTTCTTCTCACTGTCGCTCGTGCTGTGAGTCTCTCTCTCTCTCTCTCTCTCTCTCTCTCTCTCTCTCTCTCTCTACTGCCAGCAGGAGGGGGAGAGCTGCTGCTAGGATATGAGAGCACCGCCACACACACACGGCCTCCCGCCCCTCCTACCATCATTCTTTTGCTTCGTCTCTTTGACACAGACATCACAAAAGAAGAAGGTCAGATCATTAGCGTAACAGAATGACAATCAGAAAGACGTGTGTATCAAAGCAGATCAAGTGGAGGAGAACTAGAAGACAAAGATGTGGCATAGAAGACAAAGATGTGGCATAGAAGACAAAGATGTGGCATAGAAGACAAAGATGTGGCAGAAAAGACAAAGATGTGGCAGAGAAGACAAAGATGTGGCAGAGAAGACAAAGATGTAGCAGAGAAGACAAAGATGTGGCATAGGAGACAAAGATGTGGCAGAAAAGACAAAGATGTTGTAGAGAAACAATACAATTGTGAGGTTCATCATGTGTTTTCTGCAGGTGTATGCGCGTTCCGCCCTCCTCACAACTTGGTTCATCTTATGCATTACAATCTCTGTGTTATGACGCCTTGTTCAGCAGTCGCCCTGAGTTGTTAAAGTGTTGGTCCCTCGTCAAACCTGACACCAAGGTGGTTCAAAGGTCGTACCGTCGTGCTCAAGGGTCGTACCGTCGTGCTTAAGGGTCGTACCGTCGTGCTCAGGGATCGTACCGTCGTGCTCAAGGATCGTACCGTCGTGCTCAGGGGACCGTACCGTCGTGTTCAAGGATCGTACCTTCGTGCTCAAGGGCCGCACCGTCGTGCTCAAGGGTCGTACCGTCGTGCTCAGCGACCGTACCGTCGTGCTCGAGGGAGGCAGGTACAGGCGAGAGGAAGTGGTGCGTGGTGGGTGAGGTATAAACTCCACCCACAACCACAGGACTGGCTCATCTTTGCTCCCTCTTCAGTGCTCGTTTGGCTGTTGGCGAGAGAGAATGTGCACGCTCTCTTTATCCCCCACGATGCTTTGACTTAACGTGTGTTGTGTTACTTTATTTGTGGATAGATAACAGTAAATATCTTAAAATTATCTCTTCTTGTATAGAAGAATTCAGACTGGATAGAGAGAGAGACAGGATATACGATAATCATAACGAATACTAAGGAGAAAGTTATGCGGTGTCGAAACCCCCAACTGATTCTCACACAGGTGAGTTTATTTGTTATATTCACGGAAGATAAATGGCTTACTGATGGATATTTAGTAAATAAGAATCACTAATGATTCACCTATCACTCGCTGTGTCCAGATGTTCTCGCTATATCGACACCAGGAGAAAGTAACGGGGGATGTGGTGACGGAGTACAATGACAGCCCATTCCCCTGGCGCTTACCAGAGGTCAGTGTGCAGCATTACGGACGAGTAACTGTACTAGCGACTGATCGCCTGACGGACGAGACACTTCACCACAGTCGTGGATGTGGCCCATTTTCCCTTGAGAATAAACTCCTGGAATCGAAACGAAGAGGCGTCGCGTCTAATCTTTGATCCTACTTCATTGGATTCTATGAGTTCCTGTTCCTCTCATGTCTCTATTTGTGCTTATTTATCCACAACCTTACATATATACAAGTAATGTTCGTGAATTTTATAGCAAGAACTTGTATATAAGTCACTAACACTGTGGTCAGTGGCCATAATCCAAGTAGATTGGAAAGCGAAATTCTGATTAATGTCTTAGTTTAGCAGGTCACACTTGACAGACGCCTGACAGGCCAGAAAGGATGAAGGACTGGCTGTTGTATGTGAGTGTGAGGCAAGTTATGATGGGGGATAGTGGGTCCTTATATAAGTAGAGAAGAGTAATGCGTGATTTAGTTTGTAGAGGTGGGTTGAAAGTCTATTGTAATCGACAGCTAAACATACACAAATCACATGCGAAGTCGGTACTTTGTGGGTGGTGGACAATTGTGTGAAAAACGAATCAGTTACAGAGGTACAGTACAGTTACATGAGAGAGGTCATGGAGATGAGTTAATGGTCCTTTGTATCCAGCACACACACACACACACACACACACACACACACACACACACACACACACACAGAGGCAAGGTACAGTTATTGCTGTATTCAGTAAACCTGAAGATACAGATATGTAGATAGACAGTGGACGGTACATAGCCACGGTACAGAGGAGTGATGATGGCAATCATGTATTCTGTACACAGACATACATACATACATACATACATGTGCACAGACACACATACATACATACATGGTAAATAGAGTGATATACGTGTCAAGATACAGAGGTGGGCTGAAGTCCATTGTATTCAATATATATATATATATATATATATATATATATATATATATATACATTACATGTTGAGTTAATACACACATGTATGGAGAGCAGAGTGATATACAAGTTAAAGATGAAGGTTGAGGGCCCTATGTATTCACTACATAAGGTCGGTCATATGGGTTGATTTAACTGTATACTGAATTAAAAGGTACATAATTCAAGTTACAGACTGTAACGATCATGTATTCTGTGCACCTAGAATACAGATCAGCTGTATTTATTCCATACCTTCCTCCTCCTTCTCTACCGTAGGATGGACGTGATGTGCTGTGTGAGGAGGACGTGGCGGCTAGGGAACTGGTGCACCAGCTACTGGGGTCAGCTTCCTCACTTCCCGCTGACTGTGGCAGCCCGACCACCCGACCACCATGGCTGGACACAGCCAAACTAAAGAGGTAAACACTAGGTTGCTTCACACTCAGTGTGGCCACACTGCTGAAGCTGGGGAAAAAGGATTAGATTAAATGAGGAAGATTAAACACCTTGTTTGTGCATGTATACATGGTGTGGTGTGTGGGTGAGGGCAGTAAGCATCAACTATATGGAATATATAGGATTCTGTCTATATATAAACACAATGACCCAACGTCAGTCAGTCACAACCTGTCACAACCTCTTAGGATGTTATGGAGATACAAGGTTGAGGTGATGATAACTTGTATGGTTATAGATCACAACATCTATAGTGAAGATCTGAATATCTATAGTTAAGATCGCAACGTCTATAGTGAGATCACAACATTATAGTTAAGAAAACATTATTCATAGTAAAGATCAAAACATTAGCTATAGTTAAGATCACAAAATTATCTATGGTAGAGATCACAACATTATTTATAGTAAATATCAAAACATTATCCATAGTTAAGATCACATCATCTATAGTTAAGATCACCACATTATCTACACTTAAGATCACAACATTATCTATAGTTAAGATCACAACATTATCCATTACAAAGTTTATTTCGAATGATTTTTTTCTTACTAAGAAATAGACTTAGTCAGATCACTTGCTTACGTAGGTAGATGAGGTTATCTTCCTCACATGAACCAGCAAAAATATATATCAAGTCTCAGAACAAATTGTGTAGTCACTTGACTGTGCATCTACGTACCCTAGGTCGAGTCAAATGCATTTCTCTCCCAAGAGGACAAGCCGTTTTCCATCGCTACTTCCTCAGTGTCTTCGTGGCCAACTTAGTAGGTCTGGTGTGCATTCTGGCGGTGGAGAGCATCCTGAAGGTGCTTGTCTTCACAGGGCGTTCCTCAACAGTCACTGCTTCCTTCAAGAGATACCTTGGTACTTTAAATCACGTCAGGGTATGGTACACGGCTGATGTCTTCGACCCAGACTCAAGGTTTGTTGGTTTACATCGTCCACACCACAAGGGTTTCTTGACTTACACTGTCTGCTAAAATCTTCAGTGACTTTTTCTGCATACTGTAATCTGCAATGTCTCACCTGTTATTTTATTTTTCTGTAGGCGGGGTGGCGTCGGGAATGGAGGAAGGCAAGAAAATATGAATATGTACATGTGTATAACTGTATATATCTGTATGTGTATGTTTATCTGTACATGTTGATATGTATATGTATATGTACGTATATGTGCGCGTATGGGCGTTTAGGCACAGTTAAACTTCTCAAGTTGGAATTAACCTTAGTATTAGAATAGAGTACCACAAAGGAACAAGTAGATGAACATCTTAATTAACAGATTCTTTTTTGATGATTTTTCTTCAAACTAGTTTCAGAAGTCTTGCTGCTTCCATTATCAGTGATTATCAATGACCTAACAATAGAACAAGGCTCAATAGACACTTCACCTGACCTAATTTTCCATAAGATCATTTCGAAATATGGCGTAAAGTCAAGCATATCAATATGTAATCAGGAGCTGATGATTAATGATAGTATATGAAGTGATAAACATTTCTATATCATCCTAACATATAAATTATCGACAAAAAATAAAAAATCTATGAATTAGAATGATGAATTAAGGTCAGTAGTCAACAACTAGTAAACTGACCCCCTTTTTTGACAGTGGTGTTCTAAAAATTAACTGATGTTTGAAAAGATGATAAGGGAGAGGAACAAAAAGTTAATGAAAACTTGTGTTATAGATTAATATCTGTGGATGACAGATAATCACTTGCTTTTGGTGTTGTTCTCCAAATCCAGAATCTCTCAGTTCAGAGTCGACAAAGTCTAGAATCTTAAAGTCAACAGATCGTAAGCTATATTGCTCTACATGTTGTCTAAGTGGGGAGTGTGTGGGTTTATGCAAAGGCCAGGATGTTCTAAATGGTTAACCTTTATGTTCAATCATGGGTATGGAAAGATTTCTTCAAGTCTCACCAGGATAAGCCACATTATAGATGCTAAATGAAGAAATACTTGTCGTAGAGGAGTGGAGAGAGAGAGAGAGAGAGAGAGAGAGAGAGAGAGAGAGAGAGAGAGAGAGAGAGAGAGAGAGAGAGAGAGAGTACACAGAGATGTTTTAAGAAATGTACGTTACGTGCCTTTGAACATCTCTGAAGACCCGTTCATGAAGAGGTTTAGAAAAGAAAACAGTGATAGATGAACCGTGTTCTTGTTTCCAAGACTTTACCTGACCATTGAAACACATATTCCAGTGCTTTCAAGACTTTACCTGATCATTGAAACACATATTCCAGTGCTTTCAAATCCATTCAGCTGGTGAGAAGAATGCACACCACCTCCCACAAAGATGCCAAGAAGGCTGGAGTTGCTATAGCCACCCAAACAGATATGGTAGTGACGCAGTGGGCGTTCTTCGGCCTTGTGTTGACCCATGGCCAATACCTGGGACTCTCCTGCTCCAGGGAGGAGGAAGAAAGCCTCGTTCACTTCTGGAAGTCTGTGGGATATCTGCTTGGTATAGAGGACAGGTGAGCTTATGATGAACATGTCTTGAAATCGAGTTGACAACATATCAGAAATATAAAGTTTTCACTGGAATTTATCACTCACTCAGAGTTTGTATACATATTTATTGAAAATATATATATCACTCGTTAACTTGATCATTAACAATAACAATTTATTTTTCCATATTTGTTGAATGCTTAACATAAAAACAATGACTTTAGGGAAAAACCCAAAGACCTTGCTAAAGAGGGACACTTTGATGTTGTTGTATGCTGATGTCACTGTATTAATGACCGAATCAAATGAGGCACTAAATGACAGTAAGATGAACTTCGGAAATATGTTTGCAAAAGCGAGGTTCAAGTGTGATGTTGACAAGAGCCAAGTAGTGATGTTTGCGGCAAAGTAGCTATCTAACAGCTATTATGGTATCTATCTGCCCACTGGGGTTTGACAAAGACCCACTGAAGTCAACATTAGTGGTTGGAACTGAAGACTCCACCTCTACAACTGTCGTATTAAAATCCCAGGATCCCACATTAGGGCAGCCAAACATTTAGTTCACCTTGTTGATATGTTGGCTAAGGTCTTTGTTGACAGGGGTATCTTGTTGCAACAGCAGAACTGTACAGTAATATGTTCTACGTTATTTCTATCTTTATTGGAAAAACAGATGAGAGATTAATGTGTTCCTGTGCTGTAGAAAGTCCACATCCCCTGGGGGCTTCATGTGGCCTACTGATTATCTTACAAGTAGTTCTACAAGCTACAACAACTGTAGTCTACTTCGTCATGTACTTTCATGAGATGTGCTGTATAGTAATTAATTACGAAAGTAATCTATTTCTAAGACGAGATGTTGTTACAAGACAGGAAAGAGGTTGAGACTCGGTGTAGATACATAACTGAAGTTGTGCTTTCGACAGGTTTAACCTAGGATCAGGAGAGCTTGAGGAAGTGAGAGCTAAGTGCAAGGCAGTGTTGGAGGTGGTGATAGTAGCAGGCCTAACCCGACCCCCACACCACTTCTCCACCATGACAGACGTCATGCTCCAGGGTGTACATATGATCATTCCAGCCGTGGACCCGCCAGCTTTCCTGGCCTTCACCTACCATCTACTGGGGCTTCATCATGACACCACAAACCTCTCCTGGTGCTCCACATTCATACTGAACTTCATGGCAAGTTTGATATTGTTTTGTATAGGATATAAGCGTAAACAGGTGGCTTTAGTGGCATGGAATCAAGATGAGAATCTTGTCATTTCTTGAAACTCCATTCACAATGTGTCTTGGCGCTGGTATGTGAAGGGTGGATATCCCATATAATCCTTCGTGAAGAGTTTGTTCATTCCCTGAGAGAACTACAATAATTGAGCAAAATGATATTATATCTATATCTGTTTGTGGTTCTGAAGCTATCCTCTTCTGCCGTCACCTTCATAGAACTGTCTTGGATCCTTTCTGCTTATATCATTCATTGCTTGTGTGAGTCGGTCATTTAGGATACTCAGCCCCCTAAAAAACGAAATGGAGGACGCTTTGAGAACCACTGAAAATGAACGTGGATGTTTACTGAGGCAGAAGTGAACAAGGAAGTGGCTCTCGTTATGTGACATTTACCAACATCAACGCAAAGAAATCTAGGTCATTGTGCATTATCCTTAAGGAACCAGGTTGCTGGGGAAGGTATGTCAATTCCTTCATTTTCAGACAGGGACGTCTGTAGTGTCGGGTTGAGTCAGATGTGGGATAGCCAGTTTTTGACCTCTGGGGTTATGGGTGCTTTTGAAATGTCATCTAGTCTTAAGGGAAGCTGTGATTCTCATTACATCTCATTTGCATATCAGTGTAGATGGTTTTAACCTGAATACACACCATGCATAACTCATCCATGACCTTGTGTTCTTTCATTCTTTCCTAACAGCACTGGATCATTTGCATACAGCTGGTCACAAACGACCAGGTCTCCCAACCAGCTAAACTTTGCTCCTTTTTCTACCTATTCTACCCTGCCAGCTAAGCTTTGCTTCTTTTCTTCCTATGCTGCAAAAACTGGAGCACCACCCACGTCAAGGCCTATTGTCAGCTTAAGCTGTTGTATTTTCTTACCTATTTTCACGAGGTTCCCTGACCAATCACTTGCCTAGCAGTCAGGTCTTACAACACAACAGTTTCGTTTTCTTCAGCTAGTGATGATCAGGGAAGTAGAGTGAGGGTCTGTCACTTCCAGCAATCTCTGATTCCATTAAGCAATCACCTGTTGATAGATTAGTAACGTGAGGTAGATGTTCTACTCAGCCACAAAACCACAATTCATACTTTTTTTTGTAATTGGTAGAGTTAATGACCCTTAATCACCCACTTGAGATGGTCTTAAAGATGCTTTCTTGTGCTAAGTAACGTATAGAATTGGTTCTCTTATGTAGGAAACAGGCGAAGTGGTCGTCCAAAAGAGAACAAAAAAAGAAAAAAGAAAAGAGTAACTTGTTTACGAAATACATGAATTGTGCTGTCGAATATGTAACAAAACTGTAAGGCAAGACATCTGATCAGATGGGTGGAAAGTCATCTTTAGGTTGACAAACAAAATAAGTTGTACATATCAATCAAACTTTTGTTTGCATTGTTAAATAGACAGCCAAAGAAATCGTTGATGGAGGGTTAGTGGTTAGAATTGGGTAGTGTACAACATGCAGGGAGTGTACAACATGCAGGGAGTGTACAACATGCAGGGAGTGTACTACATACAGGGAGTGTACTACATACAGGGAGTGTACTACATACAGGGAGTGTACTACATACAGGGAGTGTACAACATACAGGGAGTGTACAACATGCAGGGAGTGTACAACATGCAGGGAGTGTACGACATACAGGGAGTGTACGACATACAGGGAGTGTGCAACATGCAGGGAGTGTACAACATACAGGGAGTGTACAACATGCAGGGAGTGTACAACATGCAGGGAGTGTACAACATACAGGGAGTGTACGACATACAGGGAGTGTACGACATACAGGGAGTGTGCAACATGCAGGGAGTGTACAACATGTACAATCTTAACTATACAACCTCAAGATCTTCCAAACTGGGTCTCATGCAGCTCCCTCTAGATGAAGAGCAGAGAAATCCTAACTCCTTTGTATTGAGAAGTCCCCCAACATAACTGTGCTCCTTTTCATCCACTAATGAGGGTAGTGCTTCGTGTTGCAACCTACTTGCAAGCGGAGTCCGGTAACACTTGCACTGTACTTGCCTATGTTTAGGTATGTATATGAGCATAAGAATACACAAAGTTATTGTACATGTATGTATGTATAAAGTTATGTGTTTACACTTAAGGCATGAAAGATATAAACAAGGAAGGTGTTCAGTGGCCTAACTCTCACATCACCATAGCTCGGTATGGTTATTAGGAGGCAGTGAAAATAGATCAAAATACAGGGTAGTAAATATGGAAGATATCTGTATTAATTTCTATAGCCAAGTTTGGAATTATCTTGAAGTTGTGAGCCAGTTTGAACCACATACATGGGTCCTGACTCAAGTAAAATCCAAATTTGAGTAAAGATCTTATGGAAGCAATAGTTGAGGTACTGATAGACAACTTTGTAAGGTCATACGAATGTGTGATTAAAAACTTTTCAATTTATGACCAAGGTTAATTTGTAGGCTTAAGTATGACCTCGAAAGATAGATAAACCTTGGCCAAAATGATGCCAAAGTAGGGATTTATTATTGAACATTACATTATCCCTTCGACTGGGAAACTTTCCAACGAAAACATTGAAATAGTATCGTTTTAATCATTTGCATAATTGCTATAAGGTCTGAGGATGATTGCCTACAGTATAACCCATGTCTTTTTTGCCTCTTTTTATAGATCTGGGTGTTCAGAACTGTTCTTCACATCCCTATCATTGGCAAACTGACCCACGTCTGGGTGAACAGCCTACTAAGATTTGCACTGTTCGTGTGTAATTCTTTGCCATCTGTCGCATCTTTTTATCGCTGGGCGGAGAAGAGTTTGGCGTCTATGATAGACTCCTTGATAGCATACTCCACAAAGGTTCAAAATAGTGTATTGCTTTTGTTTAACCTTCAGAATAATAAGTGCTGAAGGCGAGGCATTATATGTAAACAAACAATAGCACCAAATACAGTGCTTTTGTTACCTGTATATAACGGTTTTTATACGAAGTCTTTTATAGTATTTATATCGTGTACCATATATGTATCTCTGTTATATGTCTATTGTTCATTTGAATAATATAGGAACCACCTGTAGCCAGCATCACTGAAGACAACACTGGCTTTTACTGCAAGATATCACAGCTCAGATACATGTACTATTCCTCTTATTATGACTTTTGATAGTTTTGTTATACGTTACGAATGTCTAAAATTTGTTGTTTCCTGTTTATGTATTTGTACTACGACTGCAAACGTGTGATACCACGATAGATAGCAAGATAGACGTTATCTGGGTAAGTATATCATACATGACATTTCTTGTGGTGTCGAATATTCTATACATATACATATATGTTTCAGTCGACAGTGATTGGTGGTTTGGCCACTTCTCATACCGTTAGTCATTATAACAAATAAATATGTTTTGAAAAACATTGAATGTTTGTTTCCTATAAAATCTTTGATCCCTGGTAGTAGAAAAAAGAAATACTCTTACATTAAATCTATCACTTTTATCTATGATTCATGTTATTATTCATGTGCGTATAATACGTCTCTTTTATCTACAACTACTGCCTTGTATATTCTTATATACAGTTGTACTATATTGTGGAAGTTATATATCTTATAACAATCACTATAATTCGGACTTCTAACATATTCATGTTGTTTCCACAACTGCTATATTGACACATGCAATGTTAAACAGCTTTTGTGCAAGCGAGAATCAAAATTTCCCTTATCATATCACAGTCTATCTAACCTTAAACATATTAGTTTATTGAAACAACAAAGACATTCATCTCTTTGTGTATTGTTAGTAATTGCTCTTGTTTAACTTACCTTGTGAAAGGTTGGAAGCGAAGATAGACCATTGGATGCTTTCACAATTCCAACGAAATGATATAACCAACAGAGAACTTGGTGTTGAGACGACAGGAAATGTTGTAAGCTGAACAGGAATTGTGTTCCTTCTCTCACAACCTGAGGCAGTTCCTCCATCACACATTACAGTCGAGGTGGTTTAAGTAACTCCAGTCTTCAAAACACCTTCCACCTTTACCTATAAGGCACGATATATCACCGACAATGGAAGGTTAACAACCTGTAACTTGTAATTTCCATTGTTAAGCCAACTCGCTTCACAACACTGTTCACAACACTCGCTGTCCAGGAATGGTAACACACAGACACATCCCCGCTACCGTCGCCTCGCATGACCACCTAAAGTGTCTGCTCGTCTCGAACTGCCACTACGTCATCGCTAACGATGCAATTCAGTAGTTCCGTATGACAAAGATGGAAGGAAGAGACAACTATGAAGGCGTCTTGTTAGAAACCCATCTTCTGTACGACTGATCCTTACCGTCTTTTTAGGGAATTCAAATTAGCTTCACAACAAATAAATAATAACTATTGACACGTAGATTAATAGTTTGATACTCAAACCTCCAATTATAGTTTGATACAAATCATCAAATTTTCTAAATGATTATAAAGGACTGTAGCGTTAACTTACACGCTCATACAGATGATCTTCATATTGTCTGGACGAGTTTATAAACATCTTGTGATCCAATGTTTTGGTTGAGATTTTAACCCGACAACATAATATACCATAGTTATAGATGTAATAAGAGAAAATGGGGTTCAGTGATTATAAAAGAAAACGTATATGTAATGGTAAACTACTTTAAAGTGTAGTAGATTGTTTTGATATACGAAATACATGTATATTACACCGAAATGAGCCATGTATACTAAGTTTGTGATAAGTGAAATGTGGTACAACTAGAGAGTCTTTTTTCTTTGCTTTTAAACAAGAAATTTTAATAAAAGTCAATAATATGATGATGTTCTTAACATATATATCTCCTCTTTGTCAACATATCATAGTAAATGTACATATTCATTTCATGCTAACATGGGTCGCATATACTGTATGTGGTCTTGGCATTACCTTTAACTCTAAAAAAGGTATTAGGGATTATTCTGCCTTAATAACCCTGGCAGTTGGAAGACCTAAACCACCAAACAACTAGTTAATAAGCTCTCATGTCTTCCGTTACGTGGGTCTTATGAACAAACAATAACTTTATCCTCCTCTTATAGACTCATTACAAACATTTAAGGAAAGGCTGTTCATATAATATATAAAGCATTTAAGGAAAGGCTGTTAATATAGATATATGATCTATAACAATTAAGGAAAGGCTATTAATATAGATATATGATCTTTAACATTTAAGGAAAACCTGTTAATATAGATATATGATCTTTAACATTTAAGGAAAGGCTGTTAATATAGATATATGATCTATAACATTTAAGGAAAGGCTGTTGATATAGATATATGATCTATAACATTTAAGGAAAGGCTGTTCATATAGATATATGATCTATAACAATTAAAGAAAGGCTGTTAATATAGATATATGATCTTTAACATTTAAGGAAAAGCCTGTTAATATAGATATATGATCTTTAACATTTAAGGAAAGGCTGTTAATATAGATATATGATCTATAACATTTAAGGAAAGGCTGTTGATATAGATATATGATCTAAAACATTTAAAGAAAGGCTGTTAATATAGATATATGATCTATAACAATTAAGAAAAGGCTGTTCATATAGATATATGATCTTTAACATTTAAGGAAAGGCTGTTAATATAGATAAATGATATATAACAATTAAGGAAAGGCTGTTAATATAGATATATAATCTATAGCATTTAAGAAAAGGCTGTTCATATAGATATATGATCTATAACATTTAAGGAAAGGCTGTTAATATAGATATATGATCTATAACATTTAAGGAAAGGCTGTTAATATAGATATATGATCTTTAACATTTAAGGAAAGGCTGTTAATATAGATATATGATCTATAACAATTAAGGAAAGGCTGTTAATATAGATATATGATCTATAGCAATTAAGGAAAGGCTGTTAATATAGATATATGATCTTTAACATTTAAGGAAAGGCTGTTAATATAGATATATGATATATAGCAATTAAGAAAAGGCTGTTCATATAGATATATGATCTTTAACATTTAAGGAAAGGCTGTTAATATAGATATATGATCTATAACATTTAAGGAAAGGCTGTTAATATAGATATATGATCTTTAACATTTAAGGAAAACCTGTTAATATAGATATATGATCTTTAACATTTAAAGAAAGGCTGTTAATATAGATATATGATCTATAACAATTAAGGAAAGGCTGTTAACATAGATATATGATCTTTAACATTTAAGGAAAGGCTGTTGATATAGATATATGATCTTTAACATTTAAGGAAAGGCTGTTAATATAGATATATGATCTATAACATTTAAGGAAAGGCTGTTGATATAGATATATAATCTTTAACATTTAAGGAAAGGCTGTTGATATGGATATATGATCTTTAACATTTAAGGAAAGGCTGTTAATATAGATATATGATCTATAACAATTAAGGAAAGGCTGTTAACATAGATATATGATCTTTAAAATTTAAGGAAAGGCTGTTAATATAGATATATGATCTTTAACATTTAAGGAAAGGCTGTTAATATAGATATATGATCTATAACAATTAAGGAAAGGCTGTTAACATAGATATATGATCTTTAACATTTAAGGAAAGGCTGTTGATATAGATATATGATCTTTAACATTTAAGGAAAGGCTGTTAATATAGATATATGATCTATAACATTTAAGGAAAGGCTGTTGATATAGACATATGATCTTTAACATTAAAGGAAAGGCTGTTAATATAGATATATGATCTATAACAATTAAGAAAAGGCTGTTCATATAGATATATGATCTTTAACATTTAAGGAAAGGCTGTTAATATAGATAAATGATCTATAACATTTAAGGAAAGGCTGTGATATAGATATATAATCTTTAACATTTAAGGAAAGGCTGTTATATAGATAATGATCTATAACATTTAAGGAAAGGCTGTTAATATAGATATATGATCTATAACATTTAAGGAAAGGCTGTTAATATAGATATATGATCTTTAACATTAAGGAAAGGCTGTTAATATAGATATATGATCTTTAACATTTAAGGAAAGGCTGTTAATATAGATATATGATCTATAGCAATTAAGGAAAGGCTGTTAATAAGATATATATCTATAACAATTAAGGAAAGGCTGTTATATAGATAATGATCTAACATTAAGGAAAGGCTGTTGATATAGATATATGATCTTTAACATTTAAGGAAAGGCTGTTAATATAGATATATGATCTATAACAATTAAGGAAAGGCTGTTAACATAGATATATGATCTTTAACATTTAAGGAAAGGCTGTTGATATAGATATATGATATTTAACATTTAAGGAAAGGCTGTTAATATAGATATATGATCTATAACATTTAAGGAAAGGCTGTTGATACAGATATATGATCTTTAACATTTAAGGAAAGGCTGTTGATATAGATATATGATCTATAACAATTAAGGAAAGGCTGTTAATATAGATATGTGATCTTTAACATTTAAGGAAAGGCTGTTAATATAGATATATGATCTATAACAATTAAGGAAAGGCTGTTGATATAGATATATGATCTTTAACATTTAAGGAAAGGCTGTTAATATAGATATATGATCTATAACATTTAAGGAAAGGCTGTTAATATAGATATATGATCTTTAACATTTAAGGAAAGGCTGTTAATATAGATATATGATCTATAACAATTAAGGAAAGGCTGTTAATATAGATATGTGATCTTTAACATTTAAGGAAAGGCTGTTAATATAGATATATGATCTTTAACATTTAAGGAAAGGCTGTTAATATAGATATATGATCTTTAACATTTAAGGAAAGGCTGTTGATACAGATATATGATCTTTAACATTTAAGGAAAGGCTGTTAATATAGATATATGATCTATAACAATTGAGGAAAGGCTGTTAATATAGATATATGATCTTTAACATTTAAGGAAAGGCTGTTAATATAGATATATGATCCTTAACATTTAAGGAAAGGCTGTTAATATAGATATATGATCTATAACAATTAAGGAAAGGCTGTTAATATAGATATGTGATCTTTAACATTTAAGGAAAGGCTGTCAATATAGATATATGATCTTTAACATTTAAGGAAAGGCTGTTCATATAGATATATGATCTATAACAATTAAGGAAAGGCTGTTAATATAGATATATGATCATTAACATTTCAGGAAAGGCTGTTGATATAGATATATGATCTATAACAATTAAGGAAAGGCTGTTCATATAGATATATGCTCTATAACAATTAAGGAAAGGCAGTTGATATAGATATATTATCTTTAACATTTAAGGAAAGGCTGTTAATATAGATATATGATCTATAACAATTAAGGAAAGGCTGTTAATATAGATATATGATCTATAACATTTAAGGAAAGGCTGCTAATATAGATATATGATCTTTAACAATTAAGGAAAGGCTGTTAATATAGATATATGATCTATAACATTTAAGGAAAGGCTGTTAATATAGATATGTGATCTTTAACATTTCAGGAAAGGCTGTTAATATAGATATATCATCTATGACATTTAAGGAAAGGCTGTTAATATAGGTATATGATCTTTAACATTTAAGGAAAGGCTGTTAATATAGATATATGATCTATAACAATTAAGGAAAGGCTGTTAATATAGATATATGATCTATAACAATTAAGGAAAGGCTGTTAATATAGATATGTGATCTTTAACATTTAAGGAAAGGCTGTTAATATAGATATATGATCTTTAACATTTAAGGAAAGGCTGTTGATATAAATATATGATCTATAACATTTAAGGCAAGGCTGTTAATATAGATATATGATCTCTAACATTTAAGGAAAGGCTCCTGAGCAAGTCTGTCAGTTTTGTTCCTGTCTAAGGTTTCATTTGCTTTTTGTGATATTAACAGCCTGGTGTGATGTTAATGGCCTGGTGTGATGTTATTGGCCTGGTGTGATGTTAATGGTCTGGTGTGATGTTAATGGCCTGGTGTGATGTTAATGGCCTGGTGTGATGTTAATGGCCTGGTGTGATGTTAATGGACTGATGTGATGTGATGTTAAGTGTATAGTGGGATGTTACGAGCCTAGTGGGATGTTAAGTGTCTGGTTGAGATGTTATTGGCCTCAGGTGATGTTAAGAGATTAATCTATCATCATCATCATCATCATCGAGAGAGAGAGAGAGAGAGAGAGAGAGAGAGAGAGAGAGAGAGAGAGAGAGAGAGAGAGAGAGAGAGAGAGAGAGAGAGAGAGAGCATTTCTCTGCATCACTGGACTATCTCACGTTATCAGCGACCAGGTTAGGTTAGGACAACAAACACGAGATGTTTTATTTGATTTAATACCACAACTGTATCACACCGAATACAAGAAGGCTACTGTTGTTGTAGAGATGTATCTCTGGAAGCTTGAAGTGTACTGTCGCTACCTTATAGGACAGAGGAGTGTCAGCTACCAAGCGATAGTGCCCACAGCCCAGCCCATTTGACTTGCGCTACGATGGCGAAGAAGAAGAGAGAGAGAGAGAAAGAGAACTTTTTGGGTTGTCGTCCGCAAGTGTGACTTGGTCAACCGAACTCACGCGCTATTCCTTCATAAAGCGAAGTGACGACAGCTTGTAGAAGCTCTGAGGCCGCTATATATATACCTTCCAGCCTCTTTGGAAAGGTTTTTCCAGGAAGATGGCATGACCGAGATCCTCTGGTGTGGTCGAAGCCTACTGGCTGGGCTGGTTAGGTTGGCTGGGCTGGCTGTGTGTGGCTGAGCGAGCCACATACTGCTCCTCGCTGTAGCAGGCGCTCTCATCATGGAGGCAGAACTCCGGCTGGAGGGGATCAGCGCGGACGCCACGGTACACCATACGTTGACGCTGGGTGTTGATGCGCTTCTGAGCGGTGTCAATACCTTGGAGAGGCAGGAGTGGGTCTGTCCACAGTCGCTCGGCCATGGCGGCTACGCGGGGCCAAGCCTTCGATTCCAGGCCATTGCCGTCAGTCTCGGAGCTCCAGAGTGTGGCTTCTCCTCCCAACACGAACTCGCGAGGGTTATTGCTGTCGGCCTTCTGCTGCCCTGGGTCACTGCGGGCGTTGGTCACTCCCAGATGAGACAGCATATCCAGTGGGCTGTTCTCGTAGAAGTGTTCCCAGGTGGGAAGTTCTCGGGCGCAGCTCTTCGTCTTGTCCCCAACCCAGGTGGTGGAGGCGCAGTCCAATCTCCACTGATCCTGGTTCGAGAAGATGACCTTGAAACCGTTGTTGACGTAGTCTGCGATCTCAGTTTTGTTGGCTTCTTCGCCGACCTGAATGACGTAGGTGTTCTTATCGACGTAGTTGCGAGCGAAGGAGGAGGAGTGGATGATGGGAGTGATCTTGCGTTCCTGACCTGCTGCCTCCTGCAGCTTGGAGAAGGCGTTGCTCTGGTAGGTGTTCCACAACTCGAAGAACTCTCGACTGTTGGCCTCACGGCTGTTGGCTGCCAAGTATTCCTTGATCTCGTTAGCGTTCTGCCAGCACTTGAAGCTGATCTGTAAAAAAGCAGAAAGAGACATTAATGTGCATAGAACGCTGCTTCTCAAGACAAAACTTCTTAAAAAGATAAATGAATGTCTCTTCATTTTGAGGTGACGAAAGAATTTTACTCATGCTGAAACCCTGCAGTGCTTTAAAACAGTTTATATCATTTAGGAGTCTATAATCTCTCCAAGTTATCATTAATTAGAAACAAAGATATCAATTGGCTATTCCATGATCCCCTTTATCAAGTCTTGATACATGGATCCCCTTTATCAAGCACTTCCTTCATTTGCAACATCGTCAAAGTGTTACAAGGTAAGAAGGAATAATCACACGCGATACGGAAATACATTTGCATATTTGGAAACAAATTCCATAAGTCTACAGAGCAAATACATTAGTAAATGAAAGCTAATAAACACATGCAGTAAGATAAACTCATGTATACTGATAAAACAAATGTATCAACTTCGTTGATTTTCTAACGTATTTGCTATGTTGTACTGTGGATCACGAGTACTTGTGCACAGACAGGAAGGATATGCATCCTCTGTACTCCTGACATTATGTACTCAAGTACGAGGCATTCTGCGAGAACCAAACAAAGGCACATGTTCTCTTCACATCACAGTACATGTGCAGATCATCACCCATGTGAACTAACCAGACATATTGTGTGCACACACACATCACGGCTCATGTACCTTTACTAGTATGTATGTACAGTCACTATCCATAGTCCCTCTCTCTCTCTCTCTCTCTCTCTCTCTCTCTCTCTCTCTCTCTCTCTCTCTCTCTCCCAAGTCTGGGAGGATGACGAACCAATGAATTGTAACACTACATGCATACATGGTCGCCTCCCATGTGCAATCATGAGGAGTATACGTACACACATCTCCCATGTGCACCAACCAGTGTGTGTGTACTCACATCATCACCTCCCATGTGCACCATCTCAGGGTCGAAGTACTCCAGGATGTCTCTGTACAGTTCGCCAAGGACGAGGTACAGTTCTGGGTTGACAGGGTTGAGCTGGCCACTGGGTGGTTCCTTGCCTACATTGAACCATGGCTGATCCTGTGGACACCAAGTCAAACGATTACTCAATTACTCTGTACTCACCAACCCTGTACTCACCAACCCAAGTAGTAAAGAACATAAGATAAAGATGCAATAGACGAACAGACAAATTAATGCTGAAATGTAATTGATCAAAGAATATAAGACTATTTCACTCGATTGCTGAAAGAAATGTTCAGATATTTTTTGTCTAAATGTGGAGAAAGGCAATCCGATGAAAAATTAAGCCTTGCAGTTCTCACTTTCTCGATATTACCAGTTTTACTTCCACCATCACCACATAACAAGATACAGGACCAGTCTGGTGTCCACTACCACAACTCAGCAACCTAAAACCTGATGATAAAGAGGGTTAGCAAGTTCCATTATTTCGACAGGTGTTCTCGAACTTCCGCTGTAAGGGTTAACACCACGACGGAGAGGTCATCTTCGATGAGATGTAGTATAGTCGAAACCGGTACAGAGGACCAGCTTGCCCCTGTATCACCACACAACATCTACACCTACCCAGTACAGAGGGCCAGTCTGCCCCTGTATCATCACACAACAGTCCATACCTACCCAGTACGGAGGGCCAGCTTGGCCCTGTGTCACCACACAACAGTCCTCACCTTCTCGGTACAGAGAACCAGTCTTCCTTTGCCTTCCTTCGCGCCCCATTCCCAGCCAGCAGAGGTGTGAGCAGGGCCGTCCAACTCGGGGACCACGTTAATACCACGGTACTGTAACACACAAGTGTTGAGGTTATATACATGGTCAGTTTGTAATACACAGGATTGACTGTAACAGTTCATGTTGACATGTAATGGATTCTTTTGTTTTCTGGGCTACAGTGACATAGAGAGATGGGTGCGTGGCTCACCTTGGCGTACTGAACAATGTCAGCGATATCATATGGATAGTAGACCTTCCTTGGGGAGTATGCACCGTAGTAAGACATCTGTGGGATGCGGTTGGAGTACAAGGGGAAGGAAGCAGCGTCGGTGATGTGCCAGTGGAAGTAGTTCATCTTGTTGTAAGACATGGCGTCCAGAAGGCGCATTATGTCCTCCTTGGAGTAGAAGTTACGACCAGTGTCCAACATGAAGCCACGGTACCTGGAACAAGGACACATCCCTGTCAGTAAGGATGCTGAGGAACCTATTCTATACACAGGACACATTCATCATTATCACCTTTATCTTTGCTTAAGATCGAAATAGAATATAAACACAATCCCGTCCTCTTGTTTGCACACTTGAAACCCTTACTTGAATTTTGGTTCGTCCTGTACCCTGGCGTCTCGGACGATCTGCAGAGAATCAATGTTTTCGTCAAATGCGATGAGTTGTGAGAGTGTTTCCAGGGCATGGCGGGCCCCGTAGTAGGTAGCAGCTTGGATCTTCACTGTTGTGTTGCCTTCGACGGTCTGCGAGAAGCAAAGATGTCATAGATAGCAGTAACTTGGACAAGAGTCTCTCCCATGTTATGACCATCAAGGATGAAATAGATAATAGAATAATAGATCAAGGGATCAAAGATTAATTTTCGTTCGTCATGGGAAGGTTACGAGAGGAGAGAATGACAAGAGACTGAAGATGCTTCTGCAGCTTCGCTGTGTTAGAAAAGGATTAACATAACGGCTCGTCCTCGTGTAGGTGGCCTCTACACGGATATTATATGAAGCTGCAGCCATATACAAGCCCTACTGATCAAGGCATTAAGAGGCAGAGACGCATTTAGTTTGAGCGAGTAATGACTGAATGATAGAAGGGATACAACATTATGGAAATGGTAAGGTGATGGTTGAGGAGAGTTGATAGAAGGGGAGCTGATGAGGTGAAGGCTTTTGATCCTACTCTGGCTGACAGAGAGGTGGAGTTTGAACCCAACCAGATAAGCGAGGCACTGATCTATACCAGGACTTCTGAGAACCTTGAGAAGGAATTTCACCAATGCACTTATACAGTAGATTAGGCTTCTAGAAGCAGGTATTGTGATGGTCATTATGTGAGATTTCCAGGATAGAGTGGAGGATATGGTACGCCTAGTATGATTATGTGATCATGTGAATGAAATGCTGTCTTTAGAAATCAAGTGGCAGAACACGAGTGAGATTGTGAGAGTAAAGAATGTGCATTTTCGTGCTCTACATGCCATGGTTAAACATGATTTAGATGACTCAATTTACCTGGACAGCAAGAGTGTAGCTTTCATCAGTGTTGAGTGTTAGCTTGTCGTCTTGGGACGAGACTGTGATCTCAATGTTGACATTGTGGAACTCTTCCCCTGGGATGTGCTTTTCCCTCAGGAAGGGAGAGTACTTCAAGTACCTCTCGACCTTCCTCCTTTGGTAAGAATTTTGCCGGTGCTGGCCGGAGTTTGAGGGTGTGTTGTGTTGCTGCAGATCAAACTGTTGGTATCGTACATCCTAAAGAAAAAAAAAGAGAATATAGTTGCATTAAGATGTGAGTATCAGGTCGCAAGACAATAACATTAACACGATCTGTGTGTCAGTAATTCGTGACAGAAATGTTAGACTTACGTATTGGTTGGGATCGAGGAACCTTTCTTCCTTGGTGTATGGTTTCTTTCTGTCCTTAGGGTAGTCTGGGTGGAGGTAATGGATGTTGCGGGTGAAGTGGCGTGTGGCTTCATCCAACATATTGGTCACCTTCTGATTAGGCGCTTCTGTCTTGGTCACCTTCAGCCTCTTGGGGGAGAAGGCGACAGTTTCTGATGAGAGCTGCACCTCCCCAGTTGGTTGTGGCCACAGGGCACCATACCTGTCGTTCAGAATTCTAGTCAGCCAAACATTTTGTCACAGTGTTAGAAATTCTCCTAATTTCTGAAGACTTTATTCTTGTTCCTCAGACTCAGGCTGAGGCAAACATGGTCTAGTCATCGGAATTTATAGCACAAATATTCTCATTCTCGAGTTTGCACATATCTGTCTATTGACTTAACCTCCTCACACATCATGCGAAAGCTGCTGGTACACAGCCACCACCAACCAGTGGGGTATTACAGCGTGGGATTTGGAGGGGTCGTCTACCTCTGTGGCTGTCGTGTTCCCCTCCCTGGACCAGGCGTATGTCGCCCAGACGTCTTTTAACAACAGGTAACTCATACGACTGTCCTCGCCTCTACCGACTATAATTCTAGACTTAGTTCCAAGATATCTCCCAGCAACGAGAGGGCAAGACGTGTGGCCTGGGTGACATAACTCCTTTTATCCTAAAAGAATGTGTCTGCGAACTGGCTCCGGTGCTTGCAGGTCTATTTCATCTTTATATTAGAACCAAAACGTTCCCTTCTTCCTGAAGGAATGCTTTGTTTTCAGTCATCCCTAAGACATGAGAACTTTCTAACTTATCCAGCTATCGCCCCATCACGCAATTGAAACTCTTCTTTTGTCTTACTTTGGACATCTCCCTCTCTCCCTGTAGTCTGTGTTGCCTGGTACTATTCCATCACCTATCCTCTCTCATCCCAACAGATACAATCATTTATTCTTCATCCTTCATCCTTGTCCAGTCCAACTTCGTCACTCTACATCCCTCAACTCACGTTCCCTTACTTCCTAACCCAAATACTTGTTCTTTCTTTCACACTGAACCTATTTCTACTGTCAGTTCGGATCTGTGCAACATATCAAAACTGGGAGACAGAATGTTCATTAAGAGTATTGCAAAGATGCATTTCAGTACATTTAACCCTTTCTAAATCTCACTCTGTTTTCCTACATTTCAAAACATCACAAAATACAACCGTTCAGTGATACAGATGCTCTAAGCATACCGACTTCCTTAGCTCTATCCTAGACACCAGACATATTAACCTTCACAATATCTGCTTCTCATAAGCTAGGGAGTGTTCCACTGGTGTTGATATTATCCCCTTACCTTTCGCTTTACCATATCACAGTTTATCCTCTTTCTTTGTCCACTCCTTTCTGACTGCCATGATGTTATTGGCGTATTATTGTTCTGTAGATATCATTTCGCTTACTGATGATGGGAGCTGTTTGTGTGTGGCTTAACTCTCATGCCACAGAATGCCTGCTGCTTCCTATAGTTTGTGCTTGCACAGCCACACGAGTACTGGCCGTTATAATACCTCATTCTATCTTTGAACATTGCAACTGTAGAATTGTTTATTTTCTTTTTATTTTACAACCTTTCCTTCATTAAGACTCAAATGAACAAACAACCCCCTGGAGTTCAAATTAACCCCATTCATATTTTTCCTTTGGTCTGAGATGGCTTCGACTAGGCTGTGTTCTCCTCACACAAAGAAAACAGAAAAGCTGCTACTCACTTGCCGCATGTTAGCTGGCACTTCTCCAGGGAAATGTGCTCCCTGGCTTGGTTACGGTTCTCCTTGACGCAGAGGCTATCCCTGCAGGAGTAGCTGAAGGGTGTTGGGAGGCGGTAGTAGTTCTCTGCAGTCGCCACAGCCACCAAGACAGTCACCACGAACACCCTCATCCTGCACACACAGCCAGTCACCTGTAGGGAAGATAAACTCACATTACTTGATCTGTGTTGTTCACAGCTGTGTTGTGAACCCTGTGTGAATCACCAGCTTTACCAATATACCTAAAAGCTATTTAGTAATGCTCTATAGTGCATTAGCACACCTGCACACACCACTATAGCAGTGAGATTGTATTAAGAAACCTACACACACCACTGTAGCAGTGAGATTGTATTACGAAACCTACACACGCCATTGTAACTGTGATATTGTAATAAGAAACATACACACCACTGTAGCTGTGATATTGTATTAAGAAACCTACACACACCACTGTAGCAATGATATTGTATTAAGAAACCTACACACACCACTGTAGCAGTGAGATTGTATTGCGAAACCTACACACGCCATTGTAACTGTGATATTGTATTAAAAACCTACACACACCACTGTAGCTGTGATATTGTATTAAGAAACCAACACACACCACTGTAGCAGTGAGATTGTATTAAGAAACCCACACACACCACTGTAGCAGTGATATTGTATTAAGAAACCTGCATGCATAATACAGCAGTGATCTTAAGAAACTTATACACATCACTAGAGCAGTGATCCTAGTTATATATCAAATAAACTGTGATGTTCAGCGCTAAGTTAAGAATATTCATCGATGCCAAAGCTAACTGGACAGACGTCATGCTCACAAGTGCCGTTTTCCACAGTCATCATACTAATTGGGGTCGTCTAATATGATCATTAGAATGAACAGGGTTAATCAACGCCTCATATCCGATCTTTACGCACTTACGCACAAAAGGAAGACTCACTGCTTTATGCCCGGACTTAACGCATAACACGAATATTCAACGCCTTACGCACCGGTCTCCACGCAACGACAACGAAAATGCCGAATGAATTTTACGCAGAAAAGGCACTTTGAGAGAGAGAGAGAGAGAGAGAGAGAGAGAGAGAGAGAGAGAGAGAGAGAGAGAGAGAGAGAGAGAGAGAGAGAGAGTCGACACCTGAAGAGCATGGAGTGGTATACTGTAGACCCTATACACACACACACACACACACACACACACACTCACACACACACACACTCACACACTCACACACACACACACACACACACTCACACACACACACACACACACACACACACACACACACACACACACACACACTCACACACACACACACACACACACACTCACACACACACTCACACACACACACACACACACATCACCAGCCTCTACATATCTACACGAACATCTACAATATCCTTCACTGGGGCGTCAGACGCTGATAATTACAATCACAGGTTTACGAAATAAACTTTACTGAAATGCAGACTAAAAGTAAAAAGCGAAAAAAAAGAAAAGAAAAAAAATCGGATGTGTTTTCTTGTACCATACGAACGAAATCTCTGTAAAAAAAAGGGAGAAAAAACCCCACATGTTTCGTTCACGTCTTTCCAGGGAGCCATGATGAACGAAGGAGTTCGTTCACACGACGCTCTGCGATCACCTTGCGAAGGTGAGGGAGGCAGGGTGAAGGAGGCCGGGTGTTGTATAACAGGAGGTGTGGCGTTCGACATTTGCATCCTACTGTCCTAAACCCCCACACCTCACACACAGGAGATACAGACGGCAGAGGAAGTGTGGGGAATAAATACATTTACGTTGATTCCCATCATTTGCATATCTACGACAGTAACAAGATAAAGAATGACTTGTTATGTCCTTCTGGTAAGTGGCTAACTAGCAAACTGGTCATTTGGTTAATGCTGGACCTTCGGCCTGTCTAGTTTTACGGTCAATAAGAAATAGTTTCAAGTTATTAACTATTATCTACATGAACTTAATCATCCTTCAAGTGACATCAGTTTTAGGATTACAGACTAACTGCCAGAGATGTTTAGCCAACATCACGTCATAACATCACCATGAAAATCTTGAACATCAACACGTCTTCAGGTGTTCAAGACATGAATCTCTCCGGAGGATCATACATGGATTAGAATAGCCTTTACGTTCGTTTAAGTTTGTCTAGTTAGACCTTGAAAGCCAAAGTCTTTTGAAGCCTCTTGAGCGACATATGATACCCACGCAATGAATTATCTTCAACAAGATAAGTGGTTGTTAAGGTGCAAGGGACAGAGGCGTACGTACGCCCTCACTGTGCGTATGGCCTGTGTTCTGTACTGTTGTCAACTGAGTAAGTACTTACCTTGAGGGACCGCGTGGATCTGCTATCGCCCACTATGCTCAGCTGGTTTTTATACCGCTCAAAGACTATAGGGTGTTGAGCGGCGAAATTTGGATTGCACATTTTTACCAGTGTAAGCAAACTGAAGTTCGTGGTTTAAACAAAGGGTTTCTGCTAACAACACAGACATCAAATACGGATGTTTTAACGCCATTTTAATAGCTGGTTTATGTTGAAGTATTTTATTAAGCCTTCTGTTATCGCTCTACACACACACACACACTATGTCTTCCTGGAACTGCCGATCGCCAATGCTGTAATTGCTCATTTTGCTACGTTATTATTACCACTGGAAAGACCATACCACTAGATCGACTGCCACTGGCGCCAATAGCTTTAAAAAAACCGCAGAGGACTGACTGTAAAGTTGAGTGGGCCACGTACGTACATAGTGGAGTGTATGTACGTCCTGGAGTGTATGTACGTCCTGGAGTGTATGTACGTCCTGGAGTGTATGTGCGTCCTGGAGTGTATGTACGTCCTGGAGTGTATGTACGTCCTGGAGTGTATGTACGTCCTGGAATGTATGTACGTACTGGAATGTATGTCCTGGAGTGTATGTACGTCCTGGAATGTATGTACGTACTGGAATGTATGTACGTACTGGAGTGTATATACGTCCTGGAGTGTATGTACGTCCTGGAGTGTATGTACGTCCTGGAATGTATGTACGTACTGGAATGTATGTCCTGGAATGTATGTACGTCCTGGAGTGTATGTACGTCCTGGAGTGTATGTACGTCCTGGAGTGTATGTCCTGGAGTGTATGTACGTCCTGGAGTGTATGTACGTCCTGGAGTGTATGTCCTGGAGTGTATGTACGTCCTGGAGTGTATGTACGTCCTGGAGTGTATGTACGTACTGGAATGTATGTCCTGGAATGTATGTACGTACTGGAATGTATGTACGTACTGGAATTACCCTCAAGACATGAAGAAGGTGGTAAACACTGTTCCCTTTGCGCCTTTGATACCCACCAAGGCAGACTAGAGATCTGAAGAACAAAACAGCCATTGAATTCGCATAACACTTCGACTGAGCTAGTTCATTGTTCTTAAAGTTCAAGGTCTATAACAACCCCTTTTTCGAATCGTAAGGGATTTTTGAGATATGTTTTCCAGAGCTGTTAGCGCTTGAATGATTCTTTCGACGCTTCTGGGGTCTCTAACTAGAGTAGGTTTGGCGACGTCTGAGGAGTTCGATGCCTTGATGGAGAGTTAGATCAACTCTTGGAGGGGATTGAGACCAGGAAATGTACAGGCACTTGTCTAAGTCCTGGAGGATCAACGACGTATCGATGGGAAGACGTAACTAAAAACTTATAACTGTAACAGGAACTTTGATTTGATTCTGAATGCAATCAAGGTCTTAAATTTAGCTACGACGTGTGACGGACTATGACCTGTGGTGACGGAATATGACCTGTGGTGACGGACTATGACCTGTGGTGACGGAGTATGACCTGTGGTGACGGAATATGACCTGTGGTGACGGAGTATGACCTGTGGTGACGGAATATGATCTGTGGTGACGGAATATGACCTGTGGTGACGGAATATGACCTGTGGTGACGGCATATGACCTGTGGTGACGGAATATGATCTGTGGTGACGGAATATGACCTGTGGTGACGGAGTATGACCTGTGGTGACGGAATATGATCTGTGGTGACGGAATATGACCTGTGGTGACGGCATATGACCTGTGGTGATGGCGTATGACCTGTGGTGACGGAGTATGACCTGCGGTGACGGAATATGATCTGTGGTGACGGAATATGACCTGTGGTGACGAAGTATGACCTGTGGTGACGGAGTATGACCTGTGGTGATGGCGTATGACCTGTGGTGACGGAATATGACCTGTGGTGACGGAATATGACCTGTGGTGACGGAATATGACCTGTGGTGACGGACTATGACCTGTGGTGACGGAGTATGACCTGTGGTGACGGAGTATGACCTGTGGTGACGGCATATGACCTGTGGTGACGTAGTATGACCTGTGGTGACGGAGTATGACCTGTGGTGACGGACTATGACCTGTGGTGACGGCATATGACCTGTGGTGACGGAGTATGACCTGTGGTGACGGAATATGACCTGTGGTGACGGAATATGACCTGTGGTGACGGAATATGACCTGTGGTGACGGAGTATGACCTGTGGTGACGGAATATGACCTGTGGTGACGGAGTATGACCTGTGGTGACGGAATATGACCTATGGTGACGGAATATGACCTGTGGTGATGGCGTATGACCTGTGGTGACGGAATATGACCTGTGGTGACGGAGTATGACCTGTGGTGACGGAGTATGACCTGTGGTGACGGAGTATGACCTGTGGTGACGGCATATGACCTGTATAAAAACTTGGATTTAGCAAAACCGTCACGTGTCAAGCTCCTGTCTTCCCGGAACCACATGCCTGCTGGCTAGCTGGTCACTTATGTAACAGTTGTGAGACGCAGAAATTAAGGAGTGATCCTAGGGTCATTGGTAAATAGATGGTAGTTACATTGTCATACGTCTATGCCATTCAAGATGGTGTCACCATTGGAGGATATAAAGAGTGAGACAAGGAAATGATATTCTGGGATCCAATATGTCCTTCGTGCTGTGTATGGTTAGGTTGGGTCATCATCTTGATTCAGTAGGTAGAGGCGAAGCTGTGGTTGCTAGCCGGAGGGTTGGGGTGAGGTGGGCTGGAATGGGGAGTTGAGGGAGTGGAGCAGGAGGAGGAGGAGGAGGAGGAGTTCTCTTTGTCTGCTTAGATGAAATGGACACTGACGTCACCCTGCTGGGAAATTGAAGCTGGCATCACAATAGCTCCCTCCAACCATATCATCTACCCAGAGTAGCGCCATCATCAACTCTCCTCAAACACCATAATCAATGTAAATAAAGGTCTGGAGATGCTGTGGGTCAGAGTGAGACGAGTTCAACGACAAACTTTTGATACGGAAGACATTACTCGTTACGTAAGCCACCCAGAGTGTAAACATTGCAGGGAAGGGATGTGTAGAGGGCTGAACACACTGGCTACATGTAGAGGGCTGTGCACATTGGCTACATGTAGAGGGCTGTGCATACTGGCTACATGTAGAGGGCTGAACACACTGGCTACATGTAGAGGGCTGAGCACATTGGCTACATGTAGAGGGCTGAGCACACTGGCTACATGTAGAGGGCTGTGCACACTGGCTACATGTAGAGGGCTGAACACACTGGCTACATGTAGAGGGCTGTGCACACTGGCTACATGTAGAGGGCTGAACACACTAGCTACATGTAAGGAGTGCTGATGCTAGCTGACCTTGCAAGGCAAGAAATATGATGACCACCAGATTTATGTTGAAGGGCGGCGCTCCTTGCGTGGGGAGGGAAACGTATCCGGGAAAACTTACAGACGACCACACACGACCATGGACGACCATAGACGACCATGGACGACCACAGGTGATCATAGACGACCACAGGTGATCATAGACGACCACAGTTGATCATAGACGACCATAGGTGACCATGGACGACCACAAGTGACCAATGACGACCACAGGTGACTACGGACGACCACAGGTGACGACAGACGACCGCAACTGTCTGGTCGTCAAAAACCTCTGGTACCATTTGTGTGATCAGTCAACAACCACTTGTGCGGGTTGTATGGCCAATCAACAACCACTTGTGCAGGTTGTGTGCCAAGTCACCAACCATTTGTGTTAGTTGTATGCTCACTCAACAACCATTGGTACTGGTTGTGTGGCCAACCAACAACTACTTTTGCTGGTTGTGTGGCCAGTAAACAACAATTAGTGCTGGTTGTTTGGCCAGTCAACAACAATTTGTGCTGGTTGCGTAGACAATCAACAACCATTTATACTAGTTGTATGCCCGGTCAACAACCATTTGTGTTGGTTGCTTGGACAATCAACAACCATTTGTGCTTATCATTTGGCCAGTCAACAACCATTTGTGCTGGTTGCATGGACAATCAACGAACATTTATGGTGGTTGTTAGGCCAATCAACAACCATTTGTGCTGGTTGTTTAGCCAGTCAACAACCATTTGTGCTAGTTGTGTGCTCAGTCAACAACCATTTGTGCTAGTTGTGTGCTCAGTCAACAACCATTTGTGCTGGTTGTTTGGCCAGTCAATAACTATTTGTGGTGGTTCCTTGGCTAGTAAACAACCATTTTTGCTGGTTGTTTGGCCAGTCAACAACCATTTGTGCTTGTCGTTTGGCCAGTAAACAACCATTTGTGCTGGGTGATTGGACGGTCAACAACCATTCGTGCTGGTTGTTTGGCCAGTCAACAACCATTTGCACTAGCTGTGTCACCGTTAAGGCTCCACTGATGTCCACTGGTATGTAATCAGTGGTATGGGACGGGATATCAACCACTGGTATGTAATCAGTGGTATGGGATGGGATTCGAACCACTGGTATGTAATCAGTGGTATGGGATGGGATTCGAACCACTGGTATGTAATCAGTGGTATGGGATGGGATTCGAACCACTGGTATGTAATCAGTGGTATGGGATGGGATTCGAACCACTGGTATGTAATCAGTGGTATGGGATGGGATTCGAACCACTGTTTCCAGCAATATTCCATATTGCATCACGTCAGTCATATAGCCTCAAACAGAACAGTTTCTATTTACCTTCTTCCAGGCTAGGTCTGGAGATGGCACTTACAGTAACACAGACCCGTGCCATTTTCTGTATCAAGAGATGACACTTACTGTAACACCACTCTCCCATTTTCTGTATCAGTTGGTTTAAGATATTTTCAAAACATCATCACATGATGGTCGTCTGTCAAGATCATAAAACAATGACTTGCGAATAGTTATGGTTGTGGCTAGCCAACTACCCCTGGTTGTGGCCAGCTAGCTACCCCTGGTTGTGGCCATGCAGCTGTCTCTGGTTGTGGCCATGCAGCTACCCCTGGTTGTGGCCATGTAGCTACCCCTGGTTGTGGCCATGCAGCTACCCCTGGTTGTGGCTAGCCAGCTGTCTCTGGTTGTGGCCATGCAGCTACCCCTGGTTGTGGCCATGCAGCTACCCCTGGTTGTGGCCATGCAGCTACCCCTGGTTGTGGCCATGCAGCTACCCCTGGTTGTGGCCAGAAAGCCACTCCTGCATGTGGGCCATCTAACTAACACCAGTAACCCGACATGAACAGCTCGTCTCATCTTCTGTTAACCAGTTCTGTCCATCTTGCTGAATGTGCAGTACAGGAGACGGGAATGAGATGTTTCAAGAACCACTTATATATATGTTTGGCTCACGTCTCACCCGAAATACATGAGCTGTTTGAGAGGAGTTGTTCTTGACGTATCCGTGTGGCGTACAAAGCTTAATGGACGCCAAAGTTGTGTATGTGTTCTTGGGTGACATATGTGGCTATGACACAGATGGGCGGATTGTTAGAGAGAGAGAGAGAGAGAGAGAGAGAGAGAGAGAGAGAGAGAGAGAGAGAGAGAGAGAGAGAGAGAGAGAGAGAGAGAGAGAGAGAGAGAGAGAGAGAGAGAGAGAGAGAGAGAGAGAGAGAGAGAGAGAGAGAGAGAGAGAGAGAGAGAGAGAGAGAGAGAGAATGGAGTTTGTCTTGTTGATGTCTATACATTACAAGCATCAACATTCATTGATCTAATGTTGCATAAATCTTCAACATTCATTGAGCTAATGTTGCATAGATTATGACACTTATTGAGCTGATGTTGCATAGGTTATTGACACTTATTGAGCTGATAATGCATAGATTATCAACATTCGTTTAGCTAATGTCGTATAGATTGATGTATCGTCCAACAATGAAGCGCTGATGTTAGGAGAGCCAATGCTGTGCAGTTTATAAATGACTTCACACATCCCTGTTTATTTGTTTACCAGTGAATATGTCATTTGTTTGAAAATGTTTGATGTTTGACACATCTCTAACATGTCTATAACATCCTCATATGTATGTATGATACGTCATGTCAACTATTTAGATAAGAACTATGGAAATGAAACTAATTAGTTTGGTTCTTTAATTTATTGTCAACATTGCATCACAGCAGATTTAATCTTTGAAAAGCAAAATTGCTGGCGAGTGATGAAGTGGGAGGCGTTGCGAGCGGCACTCTCTGGTAGCCAACACCGACAACGAGGAGTGGGAACTCTAAGCGACATTAGCCCATAGCCCAGGTCGACAGTGTTTAGAACCTTGATAACAAAGGCTTGGGAGGTCTCTCGAACTGCGCTACGCTACGACCACCTCCTCCACTCAAACTATTCCATATGGGAGTCATTTACAAGCATGAAACTCAACTCATTTTTCTAAATGGACGGAGAGAAACAAGAAGACCCACTTCAGTGAAGGTTTTGGCCAACTGTGGTCAGAGTCTACTGGCTAGGCTGGCTGTGGGCTGCCGTGCGAGCGACGTACTGCTCCTGGCTGAAGCAGGCGCTCTCATCATGCATGCAGAACTCCGGCTGGAGAGGGTCGGCGCGGATCCCACGATGCACCATACGTTCACGCTGGGTACTGATGCGTTTTTCGGCTTGGTTCTCTCCTTGTGCAGGGCGGATAGGGTCCGACCAGAGTCGCTCGGCCATGGCGGACAAACGGGGCCAAACTTTGGATTCTAGGCCGTTGCCGTCGGTCTCGGAGCTCCAGAGTGTGGCTTCTCCTCCCAAGACGTAGTCTCGGACGCTAGGTTGCTGAGGTCCGGCCTCGCTACGGGCGTTAGCCACTCCCAGGTTAGAGAGCATATCCAGTGGGCTGTTCTCGTAGAAGTGCTCCCAGGTGGGAAGATCTCGCGCACAGTTTTCTGCCTTGTCCCCAACCCAGGTGGAGGAGGCGCAGTCCAGTCTCCACTGATCCTGGGTGGAGAAGATGACCCTGTAGCCATTGGTGACGTAGTCGGAGATGGCTTTATCGTTGGCGAACTCGTTGAGTTGGATGATGTAGGCGTTCTTATCGATGAAGCTACGGGCGAAGGAGGATGAGTGGATGATAGGGGTGACCTTACGTCCCCCAGCTGCCTCCTGCAGTTTGGAGTAAGCGTTGTTCTGGTAAGTGTTCCACAGGTCCATGTATTCCTGGCTACTGCCTTCCCTGCCGTTGGCAACCAGGTACTCTTGGATTTCTCGAGAATTCTGCCAGCAAGCGAAGCTCACCTGGAAATGGATAAGGATAGAGCGATGTAATGCACATGACGTCCTCTGACTATTACTATGTCCTATACATTTTCACACCCCAGCAACCCAGATGACCCAATGAAACACGTATTTATTACTCACATCGTCACCTCCCATGTGCACCAGCTCAGGGTCGAAGTACTCCATCAAGTCGCTGTAGAGTTCGCCAAGGATAGGGTAGAGTTCTGGGTTGACAGGGTTGACCTGGCCACTAGGTGGCTCCTTGCCCACGCTGAACCATGGCTGATCCTGTATAGACACCATCATAAAACACTGGTTTGGTTTCCTTTACTCACACGTGTGTCTAATGAAGACATTGCCAATAGCAAAGAACAGACACAAGACATCTAGAAATGAAGATACAACTGTCAAGTTGAAAGAGAAGAAGGTCACATTGCGTGGTGTTTGTTTATGTTCTACTTTTGAATTCCTCATAAAAGTCTTTTCTCGTATCTTTCATAAACACAAGAATATATAGCTACATTTTCCTATAGCGACATATACCTGTTCGACACAGTCACATAAGGGCTAAAGTACACAGATATACACATACATATGCAAATGATATCGTATATACACATATATGCTTACATGTATACATAAGTATACACATTGAAATGTACACCCATGCACATGTGGATACATGAATAAACACACACATACACATACACACACACACACTTTGTTTACACACAACAGCACGCGCATATGCAGACACACAACCTCTTAGCAAACAATGGAATGCAAACAGATAAAATTAACTTAAGGATCAACTTTTTTCAACAGTTTCTATGTTGCTTGAGACGAATCCTCTCCTCCCAGAGTGAGTGACTGGCTTTCATGTTACCAGATAACAGTTGTTGCCACTATAATTGATCAGTTTAGCTCAACAGCACCACATAACTGGCTGTTCCTTGTTTGTGCAGAGGCCAAACTGGACCCCAGTCTCCACCATGCATAACATCTCACTTTTCAGCCACACAGGACCACCCTTCCGTACGCTACATCAACAGTCCACACCTACCCAGTACAGAGGGCCAGCTTGCCCCTGTATCACCACACAACAGTCCAGACCTACCCAGTACAGAGGGCCAGTCTGCCCCTGTATCACCACACAACAGTCCACACCTACCCAGTACAGAGGGCCAGCTTGGCCCTGTATCACCACACAACAGTCCACACCTACCCAGTACAGAGGGCCAGTCTGCCCCTGTATCATCACACAACAGTCCTCACCAACCCAGTACAGAGGGCCAGCTTGCCCCTGTATCACCACACAACAGTCCACACCTACCCAGTACAGAGGGCCAGCTTGGCCCTGTGTCACCACACACCAATCCTCACCTTCTCGGTACAGAGAACCGAGTCTTCCTTTGCCTTCCTTCGCGCCCCATTCCCAGCCAGCAGAGGTGTGGGCAGGGCCGTCTATCTCAGGGACCACGTTAATACCACGGTACTGTAACACACAAGTGTTGAGGTTATATACGTGGATCAGTTTGTAACACACACGATTGACTGTAACAGTTAATGTTGACATATAATGGACCTTTTGATTTCTGGGCTACAGTGACATAGAGAGTTGGATGCGTGGCTCACCTTGGCGTACTGGACGATCTCAGCGATGTCTTCTGGGTAGTAGACCTTCCTTGGGGAGTATGCACCGTAGTAAGACATCTCTGGGATGCGGTTGGAGTACAAGGGGAAGGAAGCAGCGTCGGTGATGTGCCAGTGGAAGTAGTTCATCTTGTTGTAAGACATGGCGTCCAGAAGGCGCATTATGTCCTCCTTGGAGTAGAAGTTACGACCAGTGTCCAACATGAAGCCACGGTACCTGGAACAAGGACACATCCCCGTCAGTAATGATGCTGAGGAACCTATTCTATACACAGGACACATTCATCATTATCACTTTTATCTTTACTTAAGATCAAGGTAGAAGATAAAGACTATATTGTCCTCTTGTTTGTACATCCGAAACTCTTACTTGAATTTTGGTTCATCTTGT
This sequence comes from Panulirus ornatus, assembly GCF_036320965.1. Taxonomy (NCBI): domain Eukaryota; kingdom Metazoa; phylum Arthropoda; class Malacostraca; order Decapoda; family Palinuridae; genus Panulirus; species Panulirus ornatus. The sequence goes on from NC_092270.1 coordinate 21,656,491, forward strand.
ACCCTGGCGTCTCGGACGATCTGCAGGGAATTGTTGATGTCGTCGAATGCAATGAGCTGTGAGAGTGTTTCCAGGGCATGGCGGGCCCCGTAGTAGGTAGCAGCTTGGATCTTCACCGTCGTCTGGCCGTCAACGGTCTGAGGGAGAGAGAGAGAGAAAGACACACGTGAATCCTGAAGATACATGTCCTTGTAAAACCATTATGGCCACTTGCTTCATGAGACAGTACTGGAGTGAAGGGAAGAGAACGTACCTGAACATCTACTCTGTACTTTTCATCAGTTTCGAGGGTGAGTTTGTCATCTGGGGAGGCGACAGTGATCTCGATATTGACGTTGTGACGTTCAACCCCTGGACTGCTCCTCTTCTCCTGGAAGGGAGAGTACTTCAAGTATCTCTCGAATGGTTTCCTTTCCTGTGAGTATTGTTGCTGCTGACCAGCGTCTGATGGCCTGTTCTGATCGAAATGTTGCTGATTGTAATACTGCTGATCAAACTGCTCATACTGTTCATCCTGAAACGAAAGTATAACACTGCATTAACATCTGAGTCTCAGGTCGTCAGACAACAACTATACAATAACATTAACACGACCTGTGTGTCAGTGTGACAGAACTGCGGACGTACGTATTGGTTGAGGTCGGGGAACCGTTCCTCCTTAGTGTATGGTTTCTTCTTCTCCTTCGGGTAGTCTGGGTGGAGGTAGTGGAGGTTACGGGTGAAGTGGCGTGTGGCCTCATCCAGCAAGTTGGCCACCTTCTGACCAGACACAGCGACCTTAGTCACCTTCAGGTTCCTAGGTGAGAAGCTGACTGTCTCCGAAGACAGCTGCACCTCACCAGTCGGCTGTGGCCACAGGGCACCGTACCTGTCACCAGGAAGACGATGGACTTTAGCCAGACCTTCAGGAGCTAACGACACTTGGACTTACTATGATAATCTTGAGCACTGATGACACCATTGCCGCTCAGACAGTGTAAGGCAGAGGGGCGAATGATCGTAATATTCAACCAGTATTCCAAATACCTTCCTGAACAATATTCTGTGATGATACTCACTTGCCACACGTGAGCTGACATTTCTCTAAGGACTGGTGCTCTCTGGCTTGATTGCGCTCTTGCTTCACGCACAGACTGTTCCCACAAGAGTAGCTGTAGGAGTTGGGAGACGGTAGTACTTCTTGGCTGCCACCGTCGCCAACACTAGGGCAAATACGACGAGTACCCTCATCTTGACCACAGCCTCTCACCTGCCGGCACAACATCCTCTTTGTTTACGTGGAAAGCATGAGTCAGACTAAGAAGAGATGAGAAGGCTGCTTCATCAGCGCCTCGAGACGTCCTTGCAAATATTCCTACACTAAAGGGGGAGAACATCTTCAAGTACCAGAGACATAAACACTTCATGTTAACATGACGATATGCACGGCTCATGTAGCACCGAGGGTACGCTACACTCAGGAGCAGGGAATGGTGGTCACCTTTGAAGCAAGAACCTTTCCCACGTGACTGTACGCCCTTATCGTCCACAGACGATGATACATCATAGCTAAAGGTGAATGTGCACTCGTGGTATAACCACAAGAAACCGTACTTAGGGAACATCATATATATATCGCATACAAACCTCCAACAGCCGGGAGCGAACCCGGGACCCCTGTGCAAGAGGCAGACATGCTAACCGCTAGGCTATGGGCCTGGCTAATAGGAAACAACTATTCGAGTAGTTGCGCGTTCATATGCACTTTATTCGTATATATATATATATATATATATATATATATATATATATATATATATATATATATATATATATATATATATATATATATATATATATATATATATATATATATATATATATATATATCACACACACGAGAGGGCAAGAAGGTTCTTACCACCTTGAACGTATTACTTCGTTATATAACAAGCACCTTACAAGACGGGCAGTCTTATGTAATATAGTAACAAGCAAAGGATAGATGAGTATATATATATATATATATATATATATATATATATATATATATATATATATATATATATATATATATATATATATATATATATATATATATATATATATATATAGCAACAGCCGACCAATGACTCGTTCTAACATATGTTGATAACTATCTATTGCGTTGTTAAAGAGACAAATCTATTGTCGTAATATTGTAATCAATGATGCTTCACAACTATTTTATAACTGACGCTTCACACTGATGATTTACGTACGTAAATTATCTCTGCACCCGTGGAGTAGGAGCAAGGTATCCATGAAGCTAATGTATTCATATGTATACTTGAATTATTCATGAATTGGCAGGGTAAACACCGCTCACGTATCTCCTGTGTATCGCAGAAGGCGACTAAAATGGACGAGAGTCGGGAGGATAGAAATCCTCCCTTTCTGTATTCTTTCTATCCAAAAGAAGTAACAGAGGAAGAAGCCAAGCGAGGATATTTCTTCACAGGCTTCGTAGGGTGTTCCTGACGCTAACACGACAAGGCAGGTAACGGCGAACACACAATCACACAGGCTAATACTAGGGAAAGTATTATATATTCTAACAATATTGTTGCTTAGATACTTTCCCTACACGTACTGCAAGCAACATATGTAATGCACATAGTTACATTCTCCGCAGATTATTAATATAGACCTAATTAACATCTTAATTGATGTGTAGGTCATAATGAGACCTTCCCATCGGAATCAATTGCTTGAATCAGTGATGACTGAAGGCAAGATATGTAAAAACGAACAAAAAATGAATACATCACAACAAGAAATTCAAATACAGTTGGCAGCCCCTCCTGTTTCTGGGCATGGGGGTCTGTGTGGAGACGGAGTGGGGGCTGGGGGTTTACCGGCATCTGTTGAAATGAACAGAAATGTCTCTTCCGCCGGAGTCTATTTAGTAAAATAGATGAAACCTACAAATACCTGGAAGACATGTGACGTGGATGGTAGGTTGAGTGAGATAGATGTGGTGGGTTGGGTGGAAACAAAGCAGGTTAGCAGGTGCTGTACTCACCTTGTGGGACCACGGGAGACTGGTACATCTACCTCGCTCGCCCTCTTTTTATACTCCTAAGACGATGGTGTTACACGGAGAAATTTGGCCTTGCTCCTTCTCCCCGCAGTTGACTCAGAGCAACACGTATTATATAACATCAGTGATTGCCTAGAATACATTTTCTCTTATATGTTTGATATGCTGATATACTCAGCATATTGCATTTTCTATGCTGTAGTTGCTTGTGTTAGGTGATATGGTGTATAGAGCAATGTCTCTCTGTTTTATCTATTTGTCTATATATCTATCAATATTCTACTTATACAAGTCTCTCTAATAGACGCAAAATTACCCACTGTAGTGTGTCTAGGTGGGTGTAACTGGTAGTACCCACTGAAGCGTGTCTAAATGGGTGTCAGTGGTAGTACCCACTGCAGTGTGTCTAGGTGGGTGTCAGTGGTAGGGGGAGGTCTGCCGGTGATGGGCCAGGACCCCGGACATCAACCCTGGACGCAGCTATCCGGCTTCTGGGCTGCTTAGGACGACACTGAAAACAAGAGCACTTCCACCTCCTGCTAACTACTTACCTCCGTATCATTAGCAGTGTCCAGGGAACGGACACATGACGCTAGAATGTTGTGGCATTCACCAAAGTCCTTAAAATCCCCGATGGTGTGTTCATGGCGGCCGAGAACTCTGATGCGTCTTTCCAAGAAGGGAACACTTCACCCGAGACTCACCGTGGTCAAGGTAGACCTTGTTAGCGAACGACGGCCAGTGCAAGTCATACTTGGTATGGCTGAGGTCTTTGACTTATGGGGGATAGGGGAGTGGAATGCATCCAGGAGGGCTTTGTTAACCGTATTGAAGACTCCAGGTAACGCCGGCCTGGAAAGGGGCGTTTACGGTAATGGTGTTAGCTGATGGATCGTCCAGGAGGCTAGTTCAACTTGATCTAGAGTTCAAGGGCATCATAAAACGTAATGCGAGAGCCAGTGGTAGCTTGCTACACCGTCGCTCAGGTGGTAGAACCCAAGTGTGACCCAGGCTTCTTGTAGATATGATGAGGAAGAACCCGCTATGTCAGTGTTGTGAATGTTCGTGGTTGTGTCTGGTGGAGCGTCCATAGTAACAGAACTGGGTAGGGTATCCAAGGTGTTCACAAGACCTGACCAGACCCTGTGCCAAGCTAGACGGTATAAGGCATTCAAGATGAACAAACAGAACGTGATGGCGTATCCAAGACTCTGGTCATAGCAAGAGTCACAAAGACAAAAGAGGATCCAATGAAGTCACTTTGGAAGCTCACAGGAAAGAGGAGTGGGTCAGAACAAAGCCGAAGTTGGGGTGTACAGGAGGAGAGGCAGACTGTAGCCTTCAATACAAGTTAACTACTTCTTTGTTGTTCACAGAGAGAATCCACGATGCCACATCTCAGTACAGATCAGGTGATTGCCTGTACCTGGCTAACTGGTCAAAACCTTCAGTCGAAATGGATCAGTTAACCTAATGTTGATACTGCCATTGACTGAGCTACTGTGTCGTATTTTTGCACAGCAAGAGAACAGTGACAGGTTAGCAGATTAAACTGAAGGAAGTGAAAGATTCTCTTTGTTGATGGATACAGCAAGCTCTGTGGAACAGCTTATATCTTTGAGAATCAATTCTAAACTGACAAAGTATAAGTAGGTATTCTCAGCACGAATATATATTATCTACAGAGCCAAAGTTTGATATACGAAGATTATATACATCTACAATATACATTGTTACTCGTAGTATTCTTTGTCTGGAGTACGAATGTAGATGTTTATATGATTCATTGGATTACTTCGTACTGTATGGCAATGACGTGTCGCGATGCACTGGTCCAGTATCCAGGCTGCAAGAACCTTCAGATGCATGGAGATCCCGGATGTTTATAAGGTTACGTAACGTAGCCCAAACACTGAGAACCTGTGGACTTGGAAGGGGCTGGTCTGAAAGTTTTAGCCAGTCTCGCTGAGCGTAGAGGTTTATCTAGACTGTCCTTGCTTAGCTTATCCTTACACAACGACGCAGTGGAGCGATGAGTCCACTTCGATTGCTCCACTCTTGAAATTATGTCGTGCACTGTAAACCAAGATGCTCTGCTGAAGGAGAAACAGATGCATCAAAGACAGGGAGATAACTGAGAGCAAGATGTAATGAAATTCAGTCGAGGGAAGTCTGTCATCACTTAGTCTCCTGCTGGTCTTGCAGCGGCCAGGAAGCCGGCCACGTCCGCTGGACGGGACCACGGGTTATAAAGTGTAGTCATGCGTTTAGCTGTGTGAGGTGAGTGCAAGAGAGTCTAGGAGTAATGGTGAAAGTTGAACATGAGGGAGGGGGTCTTGTACGATGAAGCTGCGCGTAAAATGGACATATACCAGGACGCATTTACGTACGTGTCTGAGGAGTGTAGTTACAGAACGGTGTATGTCAGGTGGAGTGGAGTTTAAAGCGAGTTAGAAGGGCTGTGGTGAGGTGTTCTCTACGAGTTTGTTGAAATATAAAACAGGGTATGATGGTGGCTTGGGTCAGGTGTTGATGTAGAGAACCGAGTGTCGAGCACATGGAAGTCAAGATATATTGCATGTGCTTTGATTTCTCCGTGCGTGTTGAAGATTCGTGGTCCTAGACAGCCACTGACTGTCCTAAGTGCTCTGTTTTATATGGTTTACAGCCTTGTTATATTAATTTTTGCTAGGGTGGACGACTGTTCAAGTGATGAGTCTGGGAAGGAACCGACGATTTCTTTATACAGAACACTCACATGATTCTCATTACCTGTCCATACCTGGTCTGATAAATGTTCACAGGGTGTTGATATGTTAATTGCCTTCGTGTTGAAGCTGGGTATGCCGTATGCCACATGAATGGTAATAATTAGCCATTCAAGATTAATTAAAGGGTGTGAGCTAGATTTAACTCTGTCCAGTGTCAAGAGAATGAAGGTGAATTTCTGTGGTGATGCAGATATTCTGTTTTGAATGAGCCATTATTCTAACCACATGATCTACAGTGTTGTATCCTTGTTGTCCATGAAGCAGTGTCAGGATGTGATGTGATGTGAGGACTCCTACGTCGTGGTCTGCAGGAGGTGGCGGAAAGAGACTGAATAGGTTGGAGAAACAACTGCTTGGAGGTGAAGACTTTTGTGAAATATGTGACCACACATACACACACACTCACACACACACGCACACACACACACACACACACACACACACACACACACACACACACACACACACACGGTGATGTGGTGTGTATTACCTTGTGGGGTGAACACAGAACAACCGATTGAAGAGGAAGTGTTCAGTGTCTTCAACCTCGTAATGCGAGGCAGATGGGTAGTAGCCAGCAGGCAGATGAGAAAGCATAGCTCGTACATACCTGGGGAGCGTAGTTTGGCGGAGTGGAGTTTCAGAAGAGGTTGGGAGGCCGGTTATTTACAGCATGTTGGGTCTTTAAGAAGTGTATACAGGTGGAATCTGAGGGTATAAGTTGTTGAAGTGAGTTGAGGCAAACCTCCCTATTTCTACGTGGACCCTGGTGGCTGGTTACCAAGCGGTTTGAATGGTAAGAGTCCATTGCTGCTGCCAAGAGTAAAGTGCCGAATATATGAAAGTGAAATCTTCATAGAAGCATTTTTGTGCAAATGTTGAATGTCTGTAGATTGCTAGGTAGCCGGTAATTGTTCTCAGTGCTCTGTTTTGTCCAGTTTTGCTATTTTCGCCTTTGACTCCGTGGATTACCATGTGATGCCAAGTATGGTTGCCTGTGTTGCACGTGATGTCCAGTATGGTTGCCTGTGTTGCACGTGATGCCCAGTATGGTTGCCTGTGTTGCACGTGATGTCCAGTATGGTTGCCTGTGTTGCACGTGATGCCCAGTATGGTTGCCTGTGTTGCACGTGATGTCCAGTATGGTTGCCTGTGTTGCACGTGATGCCCAGTATGGTTGCCTGTGTTGCACGTGATGTCCAGTATGGTTGCCTGTGTTGCACGTGATGCCCAGTATGGTTGCCTGTGTTGCACGTGATGTCCAGTATGGTTGCCTGTGTTGCACGTGATGCCCAGTATGGTTGCCTGTGTTGCACGTGATGCCCAGTATGGTTGCCTGTGTTGCACGTGATGTCCAGCAGGCCTGAGGTATAAGTTCTGTTGGCAAACAACGCCAGAAGGAGTTGTTTGCTGTCTGCTTTTATGGAGTTGTTTGCTGTCTGCTTGTCTCCCCACCTTCACGATTTGAACCCGTGCCTTGCATTTGGTTGCTGCTGCTTCCCACAGTTTCTGTGAAGAGTCTGGTTACTTGAGTATTGTTGGTTATATCTGGTGGAGTTGTTGGCTATAACTTTTGGTGCTGGTTATACCTGGTGTTGTTGTTGGTTACAAGATATACCAGGTAGTTCTCCTGATCGCTAGTTGTAACTGGTAATGACACCAGGTCCTTGTTACACCTCTTACTTCCTTGTGATTCTTCCTCAGGTAAATGTTCACAGTTTTTTGGCGACAGGTACAGGTAACATGAGATGATATTCTTAGAAACGAAGTCTACCTGCCTGGTTCTGGTTACTAGTTACATGTCGCCGCTGGGAACTGGTTCTACATGGTTCTAGGTTCTAGTCGCCTGAGGTGTGTGTTGCTGGGAATTACCTGTATCTAGTCCTAGGTACAAGTTACGAGTGTCGTTGCTGAGGTCTGGTTTCACCTGGCAGTGATCCATTATGTTTTTCTTCGACGCTTGTTATACTGGTTACCTGGTCATCATACACCTGCAGGTACTGATGAGGTTTGCTTGTATCTAGTACCTTTGATCTCGTTCAGAGTCTGCCTTGTGTTATGCCTGAAAAATTTCATCTAAGTAGGGAAGATGTTGTTGAAATGTATGCATACAGGATTGTAACCTTTTGGTCATGATAACAGTGGTGATGAAAGGAGAGAATGCAGTGTGTTTTTTTTAACTCTTTATTTAGTTATAAAAGTGGTTTATGGTGAATACTGCCATTGATGATCAACCACATCACCAATAGTGAAGATAGGGAACCATTGGTCGCAAGAGTACCTGGAGATCCTCGACCAGGCAAGGATGACCAGAAACCAGTTGACGCTCAGGTACCATCATGGAAAACCTGGTACTTGTTGTCTGGGCCGAGGTTCGCAACTCCTTCAGTCCAGTAAGGAATATCTTACATCATAAGGGGGGGTCAAGAGTGATTACCCTAGCAAACTGTTTTCTCCGGAAAGAGTCTGCATGCATGGACGCCATCTTCCATGCATGATGTAGGAGGGCAGATGTAGTCACCTGTTGTGCAGCCACAGCTTACTTGGTGGGTTGGCTGGGCTGGCTGCGTGTGGCTGAGCGAGCCACATACTGCTCCTTGCTGTAGCAGGCGCTCTCATCATGGAGGCAGAACTCCGGCTGGAGGGGATCAGCGCGGACGCCACGGTACACCATACGTTGACGCTGGGTGTTGATGCGCTTCTGAGCGGTGTCAATACCTTGGAGAGGCAGGAGTGGGTCTGTCCACAGTCGCTCGGCCATGGCGGCTACGCGGGGCCAAGCCTTCGATTCCAGGCCATTGCCGTCAGTCTCGGAGCTCCAGAGTGTGGCTTCTCCTCCCAACACGAACTCGCGAGGGTTATTGCTGCCGGCCTTCTGCTGGCCTGAGTCACTACGGGCGTTGGTCAGTCCCAAGTTATACAGCATATCCAGTGGGCTGTTCTGGTAGAAGTGTTCCCAAGTGGGAAGTTCTCGTGCGCAGCTCTTCGTCTTGTCCCCAACCCAGGTGGTGGAGGCGCAGTCCAGTCTCCACTGATCCCGGTTTCGAGAAGATGACCTTGAAACCATTGTTGACGTAGTCTGCGATCTCAGTTTTGTTGGCTTCTTCGCCGACCTGAATGACGTAGGTGTTCTTATCGACGTAGTTGCGAGCGAAGGAGGAGGAGTGGATGATGGGAGTGATCTTGCGTTCCTGACCTGCTGCCTCCTGCAGCTTGGAGAAGGCGTTGCTCTGGTAGGTGTTCCACAACTCGAAATACTCTCGGCTGTTGGCCTCACGGCTGTTGGCTGCCAAGTATTCCTTGATCTCGTTAGCGTTCTGCCAGCACTTGAAGCTGACCTGCAATGTTAGGTTAGTCATATGTGAGTCTGGTATATCACGTAAAGAGTACAATTGCTACTACTACTACTACTAGTACTACTACTACTACTACTACTACTACTACTACTACTACTACTACTACTACTATTACTACTACATAACAGAATGCAAGAAGATTAGTATACAGCAAACAGGAATGGCCATCATTTTCTTTTGGCCAAGAAATCCATTGTAGTCATTGACATTATACATTTATCACATACACATCTTGAAGATGAACCTCCAGAAGGTAATCTATTTATATGAAAGATCATCCAAGCACTGCCTTAGTCTCCACAGCTTGCAGCGTTCAGATTCTCATGGTTTCAGACTCAAGTCTCGTATCCTGTGCTAACAATGACTGTATGTACAGAATCTATGCTTAAATTTTGATGTATTGATAAAGAATCTAGTTATTTCTAAAGTGGGTTTACCATCCCCACGCACCAGATGTGTGTGATCCCACTGTAACCCCTTCTGCACACCAAATTACGGTGGTCTTCACACTTATCCTTGAGATCCAAACTTGCCCTATACTTACTCACATCACCACCCAAACGTGTGTGTGTGTGTGTGTGTGTGTGTGTGTGTGTGTGTGTGTGTACTTACATCGTCACCTCCCATGTGCACCATTTCAGGGTCGAAGTAATCCAGCATGTCTCTGTAGAGTTCGCCCAAGACTGGGTACAGTTCTGGGTTGACAGGGTTGAGCTGGCCACTGGGTGGTTCCTTGCCTACATTGAACCATGGCTGATCCTGTAGACAATGAGATAAACATCTATGTATATATAGCAATATCACAACCTCCACCACGGTTGTGGTACTCATCCTAATCTACAACTATAAGCTGACATGTTCAATGGTTAACATCAGATCTTCTTAATTCTATACAAATATTATATGGTGCTTTTTGACTCGTATCTCTGCCTTGTTCCCTGACTATAGTTTGAAATTAGAGGGATCACTAGCAAAATAGATGTGGGGTATGTGGAGTGGGGTGTGTGGAGTGGGGTATGTGGAGTCGGGTGTGTGGAGTGGGGTATGTGGAGTAGGGTATGTGGAGTGGGGTATGTGGAGTGGGGTATGTGGAGAGGGGTATGTGGAGTGGGGTATGTGGAGTGGGGTATATGGAGTGGGGTGTGTGGAGTGGGGTATGTGGTGTAGAGTATGTAGAGTGGGGTATGTAGAGTGGGGTATGTGGAGCGGGGTACGTGGAATGACATCTATTTGCTAAATCTTATTAATACTTACTAAAATAAGGTGACGCTATAGAAAAAACACCAAAATTGAATCTACTCACCATCAAGTTCACTTTCACTGACCATCCACACTCACTAGCACGTTCACTGTCACCATCTTCTTCTCTATAGTTCACCATCATGCTCACTACCACTGACTAACATAGGATGTTCACTGGTCACCATCATGTGCTACATAGTTCACTATCACTCACCATCATGTTCAAGATCACACTCTCGTCTTATATTTTGTTCACTATCACTTACCATTATGTTCACCATCATCGACGAACAACGTCAAAACTCACCGTTATGTTCACTATCATTCACCATCGTAATCACTATCACCATCATGTTCACTATCACCTACCACCATGTTCTCCCTCAGTGATTATAACAGCTATTAACTGGCAAATCAGTAACTTGTAATGGCCTCTTTACGTAGGGAATTTTGTGACAAATTTCATATTTCATGAAAATTGGTTGATATATGCCATGACCTGACCCTTCCCTCCCTCATATACAGAAATAGATTGTGTTTGACCTCTTTTCTTTGGTAAATATTTGACCTCTGATGATTGTGCAAAACTGGTCAAGTTACAAATTTGATATGCGTAATGATGGGCAAGTAAAAGGACATCTTTGTATGACTTTCATGAAAAAAAAAGATTCTTTCAGTGACCTTTGACCTCTACACATCATTAGAAATGACCCAGATCACAAATCTATCCTGTGTACTGTAGCAGGCTTGAGGAAAAGTATTTTCCCATTTTGTTTCGTTTCTTTTCATGTTGGATAGTTTGACCATTGACTATAAACCCCATTATAACTAATAATAATAAACAAACAAACTGAAAAATTAGCTGAAAGAAATAAACAAAGTTTCCTGCCAAATAAGGTACTGGTTTCCGTGGTGTAGCTGTCAGCGTTGCTGACCATGAATAACGCAGGGGCCCGCTCGGGCGCGTATCCTGGTATGGTCATTGGGCCCACAGCCAGGATCTTAGGTCATTTACGCAACAGCTGAGTCCTTGCTGGTACATTAAACGTGCTCTACTCTCGAACAGCACATAACAGCCCTCACCTACCCAGTACAGAGGGCCAGCCTGCCCCTGTATCACCACACAACAGTCTACACCTACCCAGTACAGAGGGCCAGTCTGCCCCTGTATTACCACACAACAGTCCTCACCTTCTCGGTACAGAGAACCAGTCTTCCTTTGCCTTCCTTCGCGCCCCATTCCCAGCCAGCAGAGGCGTGGGCAGGACCGTCCAATTCAGGGACCACGTTAATACCACGGTGCTGTAACACACAAGTGTTGAGGTTATATAAGTGGATCAGTTTGTAATACACAGGATTGGCTGTAACAATGTTGGTATACAATTATGGATTCTTTTGTTTTCTGGGCTACAGAGATATAGAGGGTTGGATGCGTGGCTCACCTTGGCGTACTGGACGATCTCAGCGATGTCTTCTGGGTAGTAGACCTTCCTTGGGGAGTAGGAACCATAGTAAGCCATCTCTGGGATGCGGTTGGAGTACATGGGGAAGGAAGCAGCGTCGGTGATGTGCCAGTGGAAGTAGTTCATCTTGTTGTAAGACATGGCGTCCAGAAGGTGCATGATGTCTTCCTTGGAGTAGAAGTTACGGCCAGTGTCCAACATGAAGCCACGGTACCTGGACAAGGACACATCTCTGTCAGTACTGAACCTGGTTATGAAACTATGGTTCAAGACTGTATATCTCCCACCAGTACCATGGACCTTTCTCTGGAATGTTTTCTCTGGAAGTTGGATTGCTGGTCTCACCTGAACTGAGGTTCGTCCTGGATTTTGACATCTCTAACCATCTGAAGTGAGTCGTTATTCTCATCGAAGGAGACAACTTGAGACAGAGTTTCCAGGGCATGGCGTGCGCCGTAGTAGGTGGTAGCCAAGATTGTCACAGTGGTTTTGTCTTCAACAGTCTGTGGAAGACGGAAACTATGATTAAAGCAGTGAACCCATATTGCAGTGGAGATCATCATCATCATTTCTTCACGTTACAACAGGCGAAAGAACATGGGATAGATCATTCATCTTTACCTGGACAACAAGATTGTAGCTTTCGTCAGTGTTGAGTGTGAGCTTGTCGTCTGGGGAGGTGACTGTAATTTCGATGTTGACGTTGTGACGCTCTGCCCCTGGACTACTCCTCTCCTTCTGAAATGGAGAGTACTTCAAGTATCTCTCGACCTTCTTCTTTTCGTTAGTATTCTGTCGCTGCTGGCCGGGGTTCGATGGTCTGTTCTGTTGCTGCTGATCAAACTGTTGGTATTTTTCGCCCTGCAGTGAAAAAAAAAGGAGAATAAAGTTGCATTAACTTGTATTAGGTCGTAAGGTAAATATAAAGTTACATTAACATGACCTCTGTGTGTCAGTAATCGGTGACTGAATTGTAGACACAATTGTAGACTTACATATTGGTTGGGGTCGAGGAACCGTTCCTCCTTTGAGTATGGCCTCTTCCTGTCCTCAGGGTAGTCTGGGTGGAGGTAGTGGAGGGTGCGGGTGAAGTGGCGTGTGGCCTCATCCAGCATATTGGCCACCTTCTGACCAGACACAGCGATCTTGGTCACCTTCAGGTTCCTGGGTGAGAAGCTGACCGTCTCCGATGACAGTTGTACGTCACCAGTCGGCTGTGGCCACAGGGAACCGTACCTGTTGTCAAAAATACGGTGGATCTTAACCCAATCCTTTATTTTGGTATTCCTGACAATCAGCCTTTGACCTTATCCATAATGGCTGGGTCAGATGACCGGTAATAAGGGTTTAATGATGGAGTGTAGTGATGATGGTCTTCGTAGTGAAGATATGGGTCTGGAAGACATATGGCCAACACAAGGGTGTAGTGAAGATATGGGTCTGGAAGACATATGGCCAACACAAGGGTGTAGAGAAGATATGGGTCTGGAAGACATATGGCCAACACAAGGGTGTAGTGAAGATATGGGTCTGGAAGACACATGGCCAACACAAGGGTGTAGTGAAGATATGGGTCTGGAAGACATATGGCCAACACAAGGGTGTAGTGAAGATATGGGTCTGGAAGACATATGGCCAACACAAGGGTGTAGTGAAGATATGGGTCTGGAAAACATATGGCCAACACAAGGGTGTAGTGAAGATATGGGTCTGGAAGACATATGGCCAACACAAGGGTGTAGTGAAGATATGGGTCTGGAAAACATATGGCCAACAAAAGGGTGTAGTGAAGATATGGGTCTGGAAGACATATGGCCAACACAAGGGTGTAGTGAAGATGAGATTATAGTGAGGATGAGGAAGGTGCAAGTGCAGGTGAATGTTGCAGTGCAGACAAAGATGTAAAGATATTGGATAGTAAAACTAAGATCTTGGTGTAATAAAGGTGTATAGGGAGAATGAGATTGCAACGAAGGCACCAGGGTCGTAAAAATGAAGATGTAGTAAAAATGAGTGTGAAATGAGTGTTATGAAGATAAGGGTAAAGATAAGATGAGGGCGTAGTGAAGATGAGTATGTAATGAAAATGACCTTTGTCTTGATCCTCTAGATGACCCGAACTAAGTTCAAGGTCAACCAAAGAAGCCAGTTTCATATGTCAGTGCAATATTCCAGTTATTAAGACGCAGTTTTGAACGCGACTCACTTGCCGCATGTTAGCTGGCACTTCTCCAGGGAAATGTGCTCCCTGGCTTGGTTGCGGTCCTCCTTGACGCAGAGGCTATCCCTGCAGGAGTAGCTGAAGGGTGTTGGGAGGCGGTAATAGTTCTCTGCAGTCGCCACCGCCACCAAGACAGTCACCACGAACACCCTCATCCTGCACACACAGCCAGTCACCTGCAGGGAGAAAGAGGTTTACGGTGACAAAGGTTTAGAATAATATACACAACTGCACAATTACATATACATACAACTACACATACAGGGGTACCAAAGGAGACATTGTATTTAATTGTAAATCAAGTATGGTCTTTATTGGATGCCTATGAAGAGAATGTTCAATGATGAATGCCTAAAATAGATGGTAAAAAGAGAGGCGCTTGGCAAGGGAGGGAGGAGGGTATGACCGAATGGAAACTACCAGGTAGCAAATGAGAAAAGAGAAACTTCAGATGGGAACTTAGAAAGTATAAAAGTAAGATCGCTTTCTCTCGGTACATGAGAGCACAGATATGATCATTGTGGAATATATAGAGATGACCAGAGGATATGTGGGCAATAAGTGTGTCGATAAGAAGAAAATAAATCCAAAATGGGTTCATAGAGTCCTCGGAAGTAATTTTTTCACTAAGAGAACAAGTAATCAAAATCAGGATTTCTGACGAAGATAAGTTTATAATGATTCAGAAGAATCACTGTTCTATTAATATTCTGGAATTGAACATGTACCATATTACATATTGGTATAGACAAAAGATGTACATAGAGTTCATGGTGGAACTTAACATATCCAAAGACTATTGATCAAATAGTATATCAACCTGTGTTACTAGATTTCAAGACGCTAAGGACATACGGTAACATATTTCATCCAGTCTTAGTTATATTTGATTTCAACATTAACTTCTAACTTGCCTCTTGTTCATACCAATGTGTGCCATGACATGTGGTCTCATCCAGATTATCAACAGAATAATAATTCTTCTGATGTGACGGTGCCTCAAATAATTCTAATAATTTGTTCTAAACGAGAAAGTTTCCATGTAGATCTAAGAGCGAGCTTTGGATTTCTCTTTGCTTTATCGACAAATTTATTTTGTTACATAACCTCTGATCTTCCACTGATAATCCACAGTGCTTTCTTGTGCCGGCAAAAAGCCATTTATACTTTTATACTTTCTAATGTCTCCTTCCAAGTGCCTCCCATTTGCCATCTGGCAGCTTCCTTTGCAGCATACCCTTCTCTCTTACACACCTTCTCTCCTTACCATCTAATCTGGGTATCCATCTATGAACGCCCTCTACATACACGTCGTAGAATCTTTCTATCCAAGTTACTCTGATCTGCAGCATCCCAGTCGGTACTTACATACTAGTAATATATTGACAGATACGTCCTTACTCTACAACTCTAGTTGCCTACAGTCTTACCGTCATACACTAGTACATAATTCTTCGCTCTTCGAGGGAAGAAAAAGCTGTCATGATGGTCACTCCTCCCTACTGATAGCACTTTTTAGTATGAAAATGCAGTCTAAAACCTTAAAACTATTGACATAAAGTGACATAATTTAATGTAGCTTGGATACAGGTATAGAAATTGCGTATATGCTTTACTAAGTTGAACTAGGGTACTGCTTCCTATTTCCAGATATTGCATAGTCCAAATCAAGAGAGATTTGTTTAAGATGAGCGAGAGGAGGAGGAGAAAGAAAGTGACATGGTGTCGAGTGGAATCGCCTGCATAAGAGTGAAGAAGATTACATGTTGAAGAGACATATGTTATGGAAAGAAGTGAGGAGGTGACAGAAGTGAGCCTTGGAGAACACCACTTTCGATGGATCAAGAGGGTTAAGGCGATCCATCAACGATGACTGCAAAGGACCAGCTGACCTTGCGCCGGGCGAGGTCAAATGCAGTTTAGAAGGGAATGGGTTACTAAGTCTCTGAGAAAGTGAGAGTTACGCGGGGTTTCAAAAGACTGGAAAGGGCGTAAGAAAGAGCAATGAGGTGATAGTTGAAGGAGCTGGACGGGTTACTTCCACGAGCAAAGAAAACTTTGGGTTTTTGAGACAGAGACGAAATAGACGAGCGAGGGTCGAAGCCAGCTGAGTGGAACGCTACAGTGCGATTGAATGAGAAATGCCATCTTGACCGATCGCCCTGTGCACTTAAAGCTAAGAAAGTACTCGAAAGACACAGGGAAATGTAAGACGGGGTATAGGTTCGCTCGGAAGGCATAGAAAACGAGGAAGGGAAACAGAATCGTCCAAAGTGGAATCAGAAGTGAGTATGGTACAGGGTGGAGCAACTTCATCACCTGGAGACTCGAACCCGGACCAATAGGAATGCTAGGTGGCAAGCGTTCCCCTGGACCACTGATAACCTAAGAACTGGTTCTTCGGTGGCCCATGGTGGTCCTGCCCGCCTACCTTTCTAAGTGGCTCGGGTTCGATTCTCTGGTGCATAGACGTGAAAGTGTCTAGACGAATTCATATGTGAACATTACGTGTTTTAATACACACACACACACACACACACACACACACACACACACACACACATACACACACACACACACACACACACACACACACTCACATTATGTATGTATGTATGTATGTATGTGTATATATATATTTATATATATATATATATATATATATATATATATATATATATATATATATATATATATATATATATATATATATATATATATATATATATATAGGTATATCATATATAGGCATATATATATATATATATATATATATATATATATATATATATATATATATATATATATATATATATATATATATTCCAGAATGCCTTTCACGGTGCACCTGCAACTTCAAGGTTGCGCAACAGTCAGTAGCAGAGTAACGATGGACTCCTTTGGAAGGAGAAGTTACACCATGATTGTACTCACATTACGATGACGCAACATAAGATATTTTTCACTACACAAATTCTATATATATATATATATATATATATATATATATATATATATATATATATACATGCACACATATAACACTGCGTATATTCTAAGTTACATATACAGTATAAAAGCATAACCATAGTGGGATATATCCATATGTAAATAAGCTACATATGTTTGTACCATAGAAGTAACATGTAACTGTACTGTTCAAGAAGGAACTGTTGTACATATTCTAGGGTTGTGAGTTGTGAAAACACCCGTGGCGGCAGCCATGACAGTTGTACTTTCTACAGATAATCATAACTTTCGAAAGTGTTGTGTATATTTTTGTGGTGAAAGACAGCTTATGTAAACCATGGTGACGTCATCTCAAAGGCGCTTCTTGCCTCTCTTTCGGTACTAAAACGCTTCATGCGTCTCCCGTAGACTTTATATTACACCTATTGGTCATCTGGAGCAGGTGTGATGTGTGCTAAGATAACATATGTGTCAAAGAGTTGTTGCACAAGCTGACAGACAACACCACATCACCGTAAGCAACGACATACACTTACCTGAAGCCACAGCGAGAGACTGGTAACAATTGAGCGCTCGACCCACTTATATACTCACGGTGCCAGCTGTCAAGTGGAGACATTTATTTACAATAACCAATTCTTTTTAATAAGGAAACTTTTGAGGAATGTTAACGTATGGCAATTGCCAGCCTTGCAGTGGACATGGCAGAAGAGAATGTGGTCATGAAGTGCGATATTTCCTTCTCATGTGATCACACGATCACTTCCTGTTTAGAAGTATGTGTGGCCTGGGATTGGTTGAGATGTGGGAGTCAAAGTCATATGGCCTCTCCTGATTGGTTCACCTCCACCCCCTCTCGATCAGGCGAAATCATGGATAGGACGCGAGTGCGTCGAAAATATTTCATTTCATCGCCTATGAAAAAAAAAGAAGAAGAAGAAAACACTCTTGTGGTTGCCTCCATTTAAGGCCATAGTTTAGGTCGCTGAACCTTGTTACGCAACACCGAAATGACCCACGGCAAAAGTCTAACTACCCAACTGGGTGAACTTCGCCAGGATCACTCGTTCCCATTTTTTCTTTTAACTCCGTCACCCTCAAACGACCCAACGACGTAGTTCGGAGAAGTGTTAGACCAGATACGTAGACCAACTCGTTATGATTGGCGTAACTACCTTTGCTCTACCTATATCCTATAGTTAATGGACTGTTCACATAGCGACACAGACTAATTGGCCAGCCATAGAGACGAGACGAGAGAGAGAGAGAGAGAGAGAGAGAGAGAGAGAGAGAGAGAGAGAGAGAGAGAGAGAGAGAGAGAGAGAGAGAGAGAGAGAGAGAGAGAGAGAGAGAGAGAATAAACCAGACATGTGTTGTTGAAAGAAGATGAACACACTCGCTGCTGGTTATAAACTGAAGAAGAGTTGGCCCTCGGATATAAACGGACCAGTAACCTAACCTCAGCTCTATTTCCTGGAAGGTTCACTTACGAGTCCTGGACCCTGGCAGGCCAGGCACATGTGGGGGCGGCGCTGGTGGTGGTGGAGGGAAGTGGAGCAATGTTGAACGTATTGGCTTTGACGTTGTGGGAAATATGGTAATGCTTGCGTTCTGTACGTTGTGTGTGTGTGTGTGTGTGTGTGTGTGTGGCTGTGGTGGTGTGGTGGATGATGAGTGTGGTGGAATGAGACAAGTGGAGTGGTTGTGATTGGGTTATGCAAGATACTGTGGCATACAGTGGCAGATGTGTTGTGATATGAGAGGTTGTAATAATTAGGGAACTGATGTACAAACCACAATTCATACTTGTTCAACCTATAACAAAACCACAGACCCAATTTGTTCAACATATCATAACCCCACGCCCCATTTGTTCTACATATCACAACCTCATGCCCCATTTGTTCTACATATCACAACCTCATGCCCCATTTGTTCTACATATCACAACCCCATCCCCCATTTGTTCTACATATCACAACCCCATCCCCCATTTGTTCTACATTTCACAACCTCACGCCCCATTTGTTCTACATATCACAACCCCATCCCCCCATTTGTTCTACATTTCACAACCTCACGCCCCATTTGTTCTACATTTCACAACCTCACGCCCCATTTGTTCTACATATCACAACCCCATCCCCCCATTTGTTCTACATATCACAACCTCACGCCCCATTTGTTCTACATTTCACAACCTCACGCCCCATTTGTTCTACATTTCACAACCTCACGCCCCATTTGTTCTACATATCACAACCCCATCCCCCCATTTGTTCTACATATCACAACCCCATCCCCCCATTTGTTCTACATTTTACAACTTCACGCCCCCATTTGTTCAACTTCTCACGTACCATAAGCCCCATTGGATAACCACAACCCTAAACCCCATTTGTTTAACGTGTCACAACCCCAAAAGACTCACCTGTTTAACAACATCAAAACTGGAAGTTCCTGTCCCACGATCCAGCAACACAGTCAACAACCACATCAGATATTTCGTTGTCTACAATAGCGAATCTTGAAGACCCCCATTAACCGAACACAACTTGTCTGTTACATAGTGAATTGGAAGATCAATCTATACATCTGTTGTTTAGCTTGTGATAAAGGGAATAAGTGATTAAATGATAAACACGACAATATAAATGAAACTAACAATAATGATAAGGTTTAGAAACAGCTTATTAAAAGTGGTCACCCCTTAACGGGACATTGGCTATATGGTCTTCGGGTTCAGAAGATCCCTGGGATCTCTGGTACAGGGGTTCGAACCGCTTAATAGATCGTGCCGAAGTGGCTTAGCGGGATTCTCGTCTTATTATTAACTCATTTCTTCAGTGATGCAACTTTACCATGAGGTCAACATAGGACTGTTGCAACATAACATTTCTGGTCATGGGCACTTATGTGATCAGTGCTGGGTTGGAGTGTTCATGTGATCAATGCTGGGGTGGAGTGTTCATGTGATCAGTGCTGGGGTGGAGTGTTCATGTGATCAGTGCTGGGGTGGAGTGTTCATGTGATCAGTGCTGGGGTGGAGTGTTTATGTGATCAGTGCTGGGGTGGAGTGTTCATGTGATCAGTGCTGGGGTGGAGTGTTCATGTGATCAGTGCTGGGGTGGAGTGTTCATATGATCAGTGCTGGGGTGGAGTGTTCATGTGATCAGTGCTGGGGTGGAGTGTTCATGTGATCAGTGCTGGGGTGGAGTGTTCATGTGATCAGTGCTGGGGTGGAGTGTTCATGTGATCAGTGCTGGGGTGGAGTGTTCATGTGATCAGTGCTGGGGTGGAGTGGCATGGATGCATTTGGGAGTGCAATGGGGATTGGGCGTGGCTTCCCCATTCTGGGCATCTGGTTTGTGGGACGTGATGCTCAAATTGCTTTGGGGAGATGAGGAATATAGTGTGAAATGACCCATTGGCTATCGTGTAGTTAGAATGCGATTGGCACTGGTTGTAACAGGTGTTTGGAAACAGCATTTGTCACAAATGGTCGTGGTGGAAGGTCGGGGTCAGCCAGCTGCGTTTGTCTAGACTGGAGTCAGAAGGAAGGTAGAGGCGAAGTGAAAGTATAGAGAGGGGTATAGAAGAGGTGGGCCATAGCTGGGTTTGATTGAGCGTATAGAAGAGGTGGGCCATAGCTGGGTTTGACTGAGGGTATAGAAGAGGTGGGCCATAGCTGGGTTTGACTGAGGGTATAGAAGAGGTGGGCCATAGCTGGGTTTGACTGAGGGTATAGAAGAGGTGGGCCATAGCTGGGTTTGACTGAGGGTATAGAAGAGGTGGGCCATAGCTGGGTTTGATTGAGGGTATAGAAGAGGTGGGCCATAGCTGGGTTTGATTAAGGGTATAGAAGAGGTGGGCCATAGCTGGGTTTGATTAAGGGTATAGAAGAGGTGGGCCATAGCTGGGTTTGATTGAGGGTATAGAAGAGGTGGGCCATAGCTGGGTTTGACTGAGGGTATAGAAGAGGTGGGCCATAGCTGGGTTTGACTGAGGGTATAGAAGAGGTGGGCCATAGCTGGGTTTGATTGAGGGTATAGAAGAGGTGGGCCATAGCTGGGTTTGATTAAGGGTATAGAAGAGGTGGGCCATAGCTGGGTTTGATTCTGTGAGGGCTATCTCGTCTGGCCCTCATCCTTCATCATGGCTTTACGTACGTAATGACAGGTTAGGTTACTCTGCGATCTGCATGAGTGGGGGTAATAGACCACCATTGTGGGAAGATTGTAAGGGTCATTATTCATTATTGTAGGGGGTGTGTGGGGGGGGGGGGTTGTGAGGATGGGTTGTGATCTAGCTCTGTGGTGCGAGCTTCGTGTTGTGTGTTGTGTGTGTGTGTGTGTGTGTATGTGTATGCTCTCTGATCTATCGTTCTGGGAGGTGAGTGACTGGCGATGAAGAGAGAGAGAGAGAGAGAGAGAGAGAGAGAGAGAGAGAGAGAGAGAGAGAGAGAGAGAGAGAGAGAGAGAGAGAGAGAGAGAGAGAGAGAGAGAGGAGAGAGAGAGAGAGAGAGAGAGAGAGAGAGAGAGAGAGAGAGAGAGAGAGAGAGAGAGAGAGAGAGAGAGAGAGAGAGAGAGAGAGAGAGAGAGAGAGAGAGAGAGAGAGAGAGAGAGAGAGAGAGAGAGAGAGAGAGAGAGAGAGAGAGAGAGAGAGAGAGAGAGAGAGAGAGAGAGAGAGAGAGAGAGAGAGAGAGAGAGAGAGAGAGAGAGAGAGAGAGAGAGAGAGAGAGAGAGAGAGAGAGAGAGAGAGAGAGAGAGAGAGAGAGAGAGAGAGAGAGAGAGAGAGAGAGAGAGAGAGAGAGAGAGAGAGAGAGAGAGAGAGAGAGAGAGAGAGAGAGAGAGAGAGAGAGAGAGAGAGAGAGAGAGAGAGAGAGAGAGAGAGAGAGAGAGAGAGAGAGAGAGAGAGAGAGAGAGAGAGAGAGAGAGAGAGAGAGAGAGAGAGAGAGAGAGAGAGAGAGAGAGAGAGAGAGAGAGAGAGAGAGAGAGAGAGAGAGAGAGAGAGAGAGAGAGAGAGAGAGAGAGAGAGAGAGAGAGAGAGAGAGAGAGAGAGAGTTTACTGTAACGTAGTGGGCAGTTAGATATTGTAGTAGGTATGGTGGACGATGATGTAGTGGACGATGATGTATTGTAGTGGACGATGATGTATTGTAGTGGACGATGATGTAGTGGGCAGAGAGCATGATACAGTGATCAGTGTATAGCATTGCTGGTGATGGTGTAGTATGATTAAGACAGACCTGTGTGGCATTCAGTGTTGTATTATGATGCATGAGAATGTATCTAGGTGAGGGGTAATGTATTATCATGATCGATAATGATGTATGATGCAACACATGGGTCTCGACCCTACAAGAACACAACATAAGGTTTAGAAACATGGGTCTCGACCCTACAAGAACACAACATAAGGTTTAGAAACATGGGTCTCGACACTACAAGAACACAACATAAGGTTTAGAAACATGGGTCTCGACCCTACAAGAACACAACATAAGGTTTAGAAACATGTGTCTCGATCCTACAAGAACACCATAGGTCACATTGGAACCTATACATCTATAGACCCCGAAGAAAGATCACAATTATTCGAGATCATTTTCAGTATGGCAGTTGAAATGGAATACTTAGAAGTTAGCATAATGCATAGTGTCAGACACGTAGTACTGGAACATAACTCGACAGGTTTGATGGTATTATAACATATACGTCATCATACACAAGAATAAATGGCGAGATATATCTATATATTCTTTTTTTTGAGTTAGGTCGTAATGCTATGAATCCACAGTCCAAGAATTCTATTCGAAATTAACGTAACACTAATAGTTCTGGTCTTCAAATGTGGAAGAGTGGTAGGAAGAGGGAAAGACGAAAGAAGAGGATTCCACAGCTATTCTGTTTGAGGAAAGGAGGTCTCATAACGGTCAATGATCAAGTAACATCCTCCACACAAAAACTGTTGGATGCAGCTGCCAGGCCGCTTGCCACAGATCCAAACCTTAGTGGCAGGAAGAACACATGCAGACACCCCACGAGAACAGGGACAGAAACAACAAGAACAAGGAGTGGACAGATACACCATGCTGGATGAAATGGGATGGCTGAAGAGATGGGATGAGGAATGGGATAGCTGAAGAGATGGGATGAGGACTGGGATGGCTGAAGAGATGGGATGAGGACTGGGATGATAGTGAGACTTCTGGAAGGGTAAGAGTGAGAGATGGAGGCGTGGTCCTCACAGCTATGTAGACCACGCTCCAAACTGTGGCAAATATAATTCCTACGTTTATCTATCTAGAATTACCACAAGACTAACTTCTATGAAGAGGTCCTGGTATTGCCCAGGACCTTAATGGTAACTTGTGATTCTCAGGGATGCGCTACGTCCAGTAGCAGGGAAGATTTTAGCACCTTGGGAATGAGAAGTTCTTGGACGAGTCTGCTACCCCAAATGAAGCACCTTGCTAGCTGACTTCACCAGCTGCTTAACGGCGAGCAGGTGGAGTCCGGTAACACCAATAGAACTCCTATAGATATGAAATAACTACTGACAAGGAAATGAATTTCGTTAACTATAAGACTTCCAGCTTTAGACCTAGAGAAAGAGACGGGAATATTAGACATAAGCGATACCGAGATACTGCACTGGTCCGAGTTGAGAGAGGAGGTACAGAAGAGTGAATGAGCAAGACAGACAATAGAGGGTATGGTGTCCTGTGTGTAGGTCATCTGCCTCTGCGAGCTGTGGAGAGTGGGTGGGTGGGTGTACCCAGCTGGAAGGGAGAGATAAGACCGTGGCTGGAGGGCACTCAGAGGGACATAGATAAGGTACGTATAGTGGAGAGGTTCAGAGGTGTAAGAGAAGACGTGGATCAGAAGGGTGATGGTGGCGTTTAGAGACACAGTGCTGGACGTCTGATCATCTGTTCTATGTTATGAAAAGGGAAAAAGGTGAAGTCCTCACCTCCTCCAGGATCATCCAGATATGATGATCAGTGTGTGTGTGTGTGTGTGTGTGTGTGTGTGTGTGTGTGTGTGTGTGTGTGTGTGTGTGTGTGTGGCTACCTATTTCTACAGTAAGGTGAGGGAGTTCTACACGCGTCGAACCCCCTTTCTCTTGAACTTTCTCCACCGTCATCACTAACCATGTCTCTTGCATCCCCTCCTCTCATACTAGACTTCTTACATCTTCACTACCGACTGTTTTTTCTTCGATCTTTATGTGTTGTAGTTGATCAAGCTTACATCTTTATGTGTTGTAGTTGATCTAGCTTACATCTTCAAGTGTTGTAGTTGATCTAGCTTACATCTTCAAGTGTTGTAGTTGATCTAGCTTACATCTTCAAGTGTTGTAGTTGATTTAGCTTAAAACTTTATGTGTTGTGGTTGCTCTAGCTTACAACTTTATGTGTTGTAGTTGATCTAGCTTACATCTTCAAGTGTTGTAGTTGATCTAGCTTACATCTTTATGTGTTGTAGTTGATCTAACTTACATCTTTATGTGTTGTAGTTGATCTAGCTTACATCTTTATGTGTTGTAGTTGATCTAGCTTACAACTTTATGTGTTGTAATTGATCTAGCTTACATCTTTATGTGTTGTAGTTGATCTAGCTTACATCTTTATGTGTTGTAGTTGATCTAGCTTACATCTTCAAGTGTTGTAGTTGATCTAGCTTACATCTTTATGTGTTGTAGTTGATCAAGCTTACATCTTCAAGTGTTGTAGTTGATCTAGCTTACATCTTTATGTGTTGTAGTTGATCTAGCTTACATCTTTATGTGTTGTAGTTGATCTAGCTTACATCTTTATGTGTTGTAGTTGATCTAGCTTACAACTTTATGTGTTGTAGTTGATCAAGCTTACAACTTTATGTGTTGTAGTTGATCTAGCTTACATCTTTATGTGTTGTAATTGATCTAGCTTACATCTTTATGTGTTGTAGTTGATCTAGCTTACATCTTTATGTGTTGTAGTTGATCTAGCTTACATCTTTATGTGTTGTAGTTGATCTAGCTTACATCTTTATGTGTTGTAGTTGATCTAGCTTACATCTTTATGTGTTGTAGTTGATCTAGCTTACATCTTTATGTGTTGTAGTTGATCTAGCTTACATCTTTATGTGTTGTAGTTGATCTAGCTTACATCTTTATGTGTTGTAGTTGATCTAGCTTACATCTTTATGTGTTGTAGTTGATCTAGCTTACAACTTTCGAAGAACTGATCACTAACGACGTCATCAGATTTGTTAAGGAGCTTGAAGGTTGTGATCAACTCACCCATTACTCTTCTATCTTCTATAATTGGCAAATCTATGTTCTTATGCTCTTATTTAGATCATTTCCATTGATCCTAATGCTGTCTTTCTTGCCCTCCTCTGGACCTTTCTATAAGTTTTTTCTTCCTCGTGCACGCTGATCAAATCTGAGAAGAGTAATTTAGTTTCAGCTTAATAGATCATGTGAACAGTTTGCTGAACATTTCCTTATCTTTGAGCTAAAAGGAAATTCTAATACTTGTCAGTAGATAGCTTGGCTCCTTTACCGTCCTGCCTCAGGTGGAGCTCTTGGTACAATGTCGACTCACCAGTCCCTCTCACATTCTCTCTTGCAGCGAAGGACGCCTTGGCTGGATCGATGACCTTATCCGTGGGAAACACAACCAGGTGGTTGTAGTGATGATCTTTGGTTGGTGGTTAACAAAACGGAGTGAGTGTACGATCCCATCTAGTGTGCTAGAGGTTGATCTCTTGGTCGTGTTTGGTGATGAAGCAGAGCTACGGTAATGTCAAGACGTTTCGTGTTTCCCCAGATGCTAAGGGACGTATGGCGAATCCTCTTTCAATGTCTCGTTTGCCTGGTCCATCGTTCGCTGTTCTTGTTGAACTCGGGTGTAGCGCACTGTTGGAGATGCCGGTGACAAAGCAAGAGGTAGTGGTCATGATGGTGGAGGCTCTCGTATACTATATATGTTTATAAAAACCTTTTACTACCTCCATCTTGACTGGGGAATTCATGCATTATGGGAAGGGAGACTTTGGACTGGGGTTTGGTTGAGTTGTTGGACATGACGGATGTAGGAATGTTCATGTTCTTGTGGCAGAACTATGAAACTTCAACAACACCCACATAAATCTATTATACAGGCTCCTTATATGTGTAGACACTACCATTTCTTGGCACTTCTTAAGGGTTCCATTTCCCCAGATATTAGAGAGAATATTAAACAAAAAAGAGATCTTTTTCGATGACTGAATTAATCTTCTTCCTGTACCATAAACCTCATATTTCTTTTTCATTTTCTTAGTAAAATAATATCGATTACCAGAACATCTATTAAACAATGATACTGAATTACATGATAAGTATTCTAACTTTCTCATCAGTGGAATGTGAACCAAGAATGCAGCTTGCAACCTTTTTTTATTTAACTATGTCGAGGTGCTGAAATGGAAAGCTGTCTGGGAACTAAAGTTATGAAATCGCACTGTGTTCATTTTTCTAGATTCCATCATCTTTGAGTCAATTGGAAAAGAACAATCTTGTTCAGTTCGAGGGTTCAAGATCTTGTACTGTTTTGTAAACTCTGCAGCATCACCTTGAATTACTGAGATCCGGCCCAAATATGACTTACCTTAGGAGGAAACACATGTACAAAGCTACTGTTCTTTGTCAAGTTTGTTTGTATTGAAGAAAAGTGCGTTGGCTTGGCCCCTTTCTTCAGCTGTTAAATCCTTCTGGTTCTTAACCCAAAATTCTCTCCAGCACCTTCTGTTTTCAAACTTTTCCTCTTGTCTAACGACCTGATCAGTCAATAGAGAAATCTAACTGATAAAACCACTCCTTTTGACTTCATATCCAACATTATCCTGGATGGCTCCACATGTCATACTCTCTCCTCCCACCTCCTACTGCCCCTGTGTCTCTCCTGTATTGCTGTCATGTAAGATTTTCTGGTTTCTCTACCAAACATAGGTGGGCAAGGTGGTGTAATGGCTCGGATGGCTTACCCTTTTGCGTGTTTTGAGGAATATGTTTGTGAGTGAGCTTCAAACATTGCTCACTCATGTCGCCTCTGATTAAAAAACGAAACCTTTCTTCTTGGAAGGATGGATCAAACCACCCGACACCACATATTGTCTACATACATTTCATTTTCAACACATTCACCCTCCTCCGTACAACCCTATTTATAGCCCGCGCCTCGCAACCATATAGCATTGTTGGAACTACTATTCCTTCAAACATGCCCCTTGGTCTAGTCCATCTTTGAGAAAGATCGTTCCAACACATCCAACTACTGCTTCAGTGCTGTTATTTTTGCTAATTCTAATATCTTTAAAACTGTCTTCAAGTCTCACTTTCTTAAACAAAACCTCATTCTCTTGTTTTGGGGAGCAGGTTGTACTAATGTCTTCTATAAGACTTCCATCTGGTCCATTTCTGTAAGGGCTTTTGGCTATGAACATCTCTGAAGCATTTATTAAGATAAAGCATAGGGATTTTCTTAAATTCATTTCGTTGGCTTTTCTGCTACTCTCTGTTCTTAGTCTAATGCAGTTTCCTTTCCAGCCATATTCCATCTCAGTTCCATCTCCTTCCTCCACAGTGTTGTCCCTCAAGGTTCTTGTCTATGCCTTTCCATCTCGTTATAACTACTCAATGTCTGTCTCAAGTCTTCATTCTCATGCAGACTATTTGAATTACCGTTTTCCATCTAAGTCTGCCTCTCCTCCTACCTGATACTTGTTCTTCTCTCACACTTAACACAGTTCCTCTCCAAACTCAGATCTCCAGAGACTCATTGCAAAAAGGAAATTTCTATCTATGTCTTTAAGTCCCCGCGTGTCCTCCTGGTATATTTCAAGGCACTAGAATTCATGCCTGATATAACCACGTTAAATATAACATTTCCGACCCCCTACCCTGGTATTCCTATATGAATAACACTACACTATATTATATAGACCAGGATTGTTGAGTTGACGTCACAATCATTTTACTTGTGAGTTGTTGTTGGTGTTGGCCAGACGCAAGGGTTATAGTCCCAAGGCAATTGATCGAGGTTGTGGTTTTGGTGATGATGGGTCATTCTGGTGTTGTGGTGGCGTTGTTGGAGGCCGCGGTGGTGGAGGTAATGGTGGTGTTGGTGGTGGGGAGGGACTGTGGGTGTGATCAGGTATCCCTGAGGGAGGGAGTGGGGGAGGGAGGGAGGGAGTGAGGGAGTGGGGGAGGGAGGGAGTGAGGGAGGGAGGGAGGGAGTTGTCTCTCGACCTAGCCAGTCATCTTCTCCAGGCAGGCGGGGTCAAGGTCCTCCTATGAGCCTTGAACAGCTGGATTACGTATTGCCTGGTGCACGTGGCCACCGTTCACCTGGTGCCTGGTGCACGTGGCCACCGTTCACCTGGTGCCTGGTGCACGTGGCCACCAGATATCTTCAACAGGTGACTCAGGTGTTGACTGGTTCAAGTGGTCACCTAATCTTCAACAGATGTTGCCTCATCTTCTTTCCTGATCTTTGTTTTGATGTCTCAGGCTTCAGATACATTCTTCGGGCCATCATTTCCATAAGAAAAACAAACTTCACTTTGATCAAAAAGTACCAAAAGATCACTACATATGTTCCAGTGTTGGTTATGGAGGTAAATGGTGGCAGTGGTGACCACTGGTGTCAGTGGTGTTGCCCAGTAGATGTAGGGACATCTACTGGAAGCACTGTTATCTGTTGGCACGGATCTACGCCCGCCCGTCCACCACACCAACTGAGGAATCCATATGATCTAAATCATTGTCACAGTCACCTTTCCAGTGGTACTGTCACAATCACCTTTCCAGTGGTAATGTCAGTCACCTTTCCAGTGGTACTGTCACAATCACCTTTCCAGTGGTAATGTCAGTCACCTTTCCAGTGGTACTGTCACAATCACCTTTCCAGTGGTAATGTCAGTCACCTTTCCAGTGGTAATGTCAGTCACCTTTCCAGTGGTATTGTCACAGTCGGTCACCAGTGGTATAGCTTCATCAGGTCTTATCAAAGTGAACTCAAATGCGTCCTCCTTTGCCGCTCTCACCTCGCGTCATGGACTAATACGAGACACAAGAAGGTGGATGTATGAGTCGTAGAACCCATACATCCACCTCCGTGTGACACTCTCACTCGATGACTTGCGTCATTAATCTGTCCTTGAGATGGAACACGGTGGTAGATAAAGGACACTAGAAAACGTGAGTTAGGTTCCCCACGCACCGAAACTGAGAGTAATAAAAAAAAGAGAGAATGACTTGTAATTACAGTGTGGTGGTCGAGGTGTTCACCTTGAAGGTGAGAGAACCAGGGTTCGATTCTATGGCGGGAGAAACGTCGGATAAGTTTATTTGTTTTTGTTTGCTTTTGTTTACCTGTCGTGACGTAGGGTGGAGGGAAGATCCTGTGGTGGCAGACAATACTTCTGGGGAGATTTTCATATCAAGATACATTGTTTATATACTGACACACTCATAAATAGTGTGTGTGTGTGTGTGTGTGTGTGTGTGTGTGTGTGTGTGTGTGTGTGTGTGTGTGCCCTGTGGTATAGCACAGTCTTGCAGACACCTGCCGCTCCACCTTGTGGCAGGGTAGGTGTTCTGAGGACGGCTGGTGAGTTCACCACATTAGAAGTTCAATGGACAATTGAATCCCACTTGTAAAAACGAGTTTTGTATGTTTGTCTGACTCTGTATATGAGCCATGTTCTCTATAGCATTTCTCGGTGAGTTGTGACTTTAGACACACACACACACACACACACACACACACACACACACACACACACACACACACACACACACACACACACACACACAGTCATAAACACTAGACGGTTCCATCTTCCAGTCCCTCACCAGTGGCGTCCCACAGGCCACAAGGCTGGGACCCTCATGTTTCCCCATATCCTCGTGTGTGATCCACTAATAGATATATATATACGCCTCTAATTAATAGAAGTACGTTGGCGAGTCTATCATCTATTGTCAGCACTGACGATAGATCCCCCTGACTACATTACCATCTGGAACTACCCTAATGACCTTCACGACTTGCCTGCCTTGGTACAGCAGTTAGCGTTCGTGACCGTGACGCATTTACGTAGGTCGCCCAAGGTCGAGCGCATAGGTTCGAATCCTGGTTACGGCAGTCGGTCCACAGTCAATGCAGCTGTTTATTTACACTAGGGATTGGTCGATAGAACGGGTACCTGGCTCAGGATAAGGTATACATATATATCATAGTTGATCACTGTTTCCCGCGTCAACGAGGTAGCGCCAGGAAGCAGCCGAAAAATGGCCCATCCACCAATATAGACATATATGTACATAAACGCCCATACACGCACATATACATATCAACATATGCACATATACATACATATACATACGCATATACAGACATATACATATATACACATGTACATATTCATACTTGCTTGCCTTCATCCATTCTCGGCGCTACCCCATCCCACAGGAAGGGGCATCGCTCCCTCTTGCTTCAGTGATGTAGCGCCAGGAATGGAGTGAAATAGAACGATGTGGTATACCGGGATCGACGTGCTGTCAATGGACTGAACCAGGGCATGAATTATCCTATTTCATTATTATCATTATCATTATTATTTTTATTATCATCATAATCACTATCATTATTACTACTACTACTGCTATTACTACTACTGCTATTACTACTACTGTTACTACCACTATTACCACTACTGCTATTACTACTACTACTGTTACTACCACTACTACTACTACTGCTATTACTACTATTACCACCACTACTACTACTACTAATACTGGTTCTACTACGACCGGCCTTGAACTTAACTTCAAACCTTCGACCATTTTAGGCGTTTTAGTGCTAGGACGTTGTCCTCACACGAAACTCACCTCCACCCGCAGCACGACCCTCCACTTCCCCAACACTCCCACCCTTCGCAAAGCCCTAACCGCTAGAACACAGCCCTGAACACTGGGGTCAGTGTTCATGTCCCCCCCACCTCCTTCCACCCGTGGGGCTTGGAGTGTCCAGGTGGTGGGTGGGTGGATGGTAGTGGAGGGAGGTGGGTGTGGACGTAGCTGGAGGTTCAAGGGTTTTGACATCCTGTTCCTCACCTGCTCACATCATTGGATAATCGTGTCATGGTTCTGGGATTTGCCTCATCCATAAGCTCCCACTGTTGATATCCGCCACTTAAGTCACACTGTGGTGGGGGAACTGGAGGCTAATAGATCACCAGCCAGTGGGTGAACAGAGTCCAGATATAAATCTCTGGTTTTACACTCGTCTCACATATTTCCTCAGACGTGAGTTGGTGTATACTTCGAAGGATGATGTGAGGTTACAGCACCTCTGCCAGCAAGCTACTGGTCCCTCACCCTCAGTCAAACCCCATACCAGAGGCTCCATTCACGTGTCAGGTCCTCAAAACTATACCGCCACAAGATACATACTCTGAAATTTCAAAGAGAGGGAAAAAAAAACTGTAACTTCCACAGAGACGACGTTACATAACGTAGGTAATTACGGAGGCTCATAAAAACCTGTTGGGAAGGTTGACCACAGGTGAGCCAGGGGCTAACACTCCCCCAAGCCTGACCCCGCTGCCAACACAATCTATAAATCTTAATCTACATCCACCCAGCCGTCATAAACTGCCAAACACATCACTACGCAGTTACCTGGAACTCTTGAGTTACGGTGGAATGTTTACCTCAGAGTCGTACAGTAGTTGAGATAGCTCGAGGACGAGAAATATAGACAGTTAGCAACCGATGTGGCCACAGATTTTTAAAGGTGAAGGCCAGTATGATGATATTGTTGCTACGGTGAAGGAGCCAACACATAGCCTTAAGGAACCCCAGGCCATCTGCACTCACCACCTATCCAGACTTATTTCTCTTATCTACTTATCACTCATCATTAACTGCCAAACTACAACGTCTGAACCACTTGTATGGGTCTGTACCTCCACGGGAATGATTTATGCAAGACTGAGGTACCCAACTCCAGCCCCGTAGGCCTAGAAATGGGAGGAACGCCTCCTTCCCACAGGGTGGGGTTTTGCCTCGTTTTTACACCGCACGTTACATACCATACTACCAAGACTTGTTATACATCATAAGAGATAAATTGTACTTTAATCTTAGAGATAAAGACACTTAAACATATCTAAGATACATGGAAATATATGTTTTATATCTTTTCATCATCATAAATACCCAAGGAGGTAGAGTTGTCGTGTTTGCTCAATAGCACATCTGTCATAAGGTCTCTCATATCCAGACACATGAAGCACGTACTATCTGTTCTTCAATATGGCTTCCCCTCACCTTCATTATTACTATACCATGCTCGAACACCAAAGCCTCGAGATCCTGGAGCCTGGCATGGAAGGCCTGTCCTCAGGTTGATAAGACCATGTCGTGGGTCTGGACATGTTCATCTGTGGTCAGTTACTGTCACAATGTTCGACGTAGCTCCTGGATCCGGCTCGCTGGAGATTGCTTCATTACTGACGAAATAAACTGGTCCTCAGGTATAAGGGAAGCCTCTTTTAAGGATCATAAACAATTACAGGGTTCTGATATACGTAGAGAATAAGACATCCCGCAGGAACGTAGTATTTCTTCAAGCTTAGGATCCATCCAGCCACCGTGAGGGCTTTATAGAAATCTGTGCCAGAGATGTGAGACATGTAACCTTACCCCAGCGGCTGAGTTGGGCTATAGACATCTACTCCACTGTGTTGGGGGACCTGTGACCTTCACTTTTTGTGAGCAGGTTTAGCTGACGGTGGTCCTCCTCCTCTGTCTTGATCCTATGAACCAACCCGCTCCTGGAGCTCATGTTGTTGATGTTTGTATAGGATCGGATTACCTAATGGGGTTGAGTTGTATGCCTAACTATGTTTTCATAACACGAAGGAATGAGGTTATCTTTTTTTTGACTAGAAATTAGAGGCTGCTTTGGACGTATCTTTTATTCATAGTGACCGACATCGCACGGTCAAAACTTGCTTCAGTCAAGGCCAACAAGGGTGAAAGGATACGGAGTAAGAGGGAAAAAAAAAGAACGTAGAAATTAATCAGAGCTCCGTGGGTGTTGTAGATCTGACACTTGAAGGTTATAGGGTTATAGGAAGGTTATAAGTGGAGGGAAGGACGGAAGGAAGAAAAGAACTCCACTACTTAGCTGCCAAAGTAAAGAAAGAACATAACGGTCAATCCTCGAATGTCAGATCACAGAGCAGCTTGGGAAGCAGCAGTTGTCTCGGGCGGTGGAGGGAGACACACGCGGTCAGCTCACGAGAGCAGCGGCCATATGACCTGAGGGAAAGGCCAGCAACGAGAGAGAGAGAGAGAGAGAGAGAGAGAGAGAGAGAGAGAGAGAGAGAGAGAGAGAGAGAGAGAGAGAGAGAGAGAGAGAGAGAGAGAGAGAGAGAGAGAGAGAGAGAGAGAGAGAGAGAGAGAGAGAGAGAGAGAGAGAGATAGAGAGAGATAGAGAGAGATAGAGATAGAGATAGAGATAGAGATAGAGATAGAGATAGAGAGAGAGAGAGAGAGAGAGAGAGAGAGGTGACGCCTGGAAAGCTAATGAGACAGAAGACCTTTCGTTTCACTCTTGCTGTCAGAGAGGCGGAGGAAGGACGGACCAGGATCAACCCAGAATACTTGAACGAGTCAAACTCACGTGGATATCACGTAGTTGCTCACAAGATGAAGCAATTGGGTCACTTGTGCAACAGTGACTGCAACACGTCTTGTTCTTTACTGGTAGATTTTGCGACGTGGATTATGTGTGGGATTGGCAAGGCAACGTGGAGGATATGTCCAACATGTCTGTGTGGGTACAAAGTTGAACTGTGGTGTTTTGATGCTGAGCAGATGGAGATGAGAGACAGAGATATAGGGAGAAATGGCATTTGAGCACAATTACATTTAACCTGGTTACTGCTGCTCCTGGTCTCTGCTGCACAGGTCCGAAATGAAAGAGGAAATATATCCAGTAAGAGGAAGAGAATGAGTACGAGGAGGAGGAAGAGGAGGAGGAGGAGGAGGAGGAGGTAGAAGAGGAGGAGGAAGAGGAGGAGAAGGAGGAGGAGGAGGAGAAGAGTGAGTTTGTGTAAGTGGAATCACCAGCATAAGAGGATATGAGGTAAGAAGCGGAGGAGAGAACATGTGTGGAGAGGGAAAGTGACAGAATTATGAGGGAAATCAACATCTACTGCAATGGAAGGAGTAGAGAGGATGCAAAACACTCGGTACAGAGTGAATCAAAAATACTAGAGGAAGTTTAGAAAGCCAATACTTGTGCTACACCCTGTTAAACACTCTGCAGACATCGAGAAGTTTTTTCAAGAACAGAAAGTTTTCTGGTATATGCTGTAAATATATATTTGCTTCATCTTCTGTATTATTATACATTACGTTATTTTTCATTGTTTACCTTGAAAACTTATTTTGCTCTGCCATACAAGCGTACGAGCGTACCATCAGTAATTACCAAGACAAAGATGCTACATTTGCGTCAGTTTACGAGATACTGCTACCAGTTCATGATGCCTCCTCCACCAATGACCTGTTATCTACTGGTGATAACCACAATGATTTAGATATGTCATAACACTGATTAGATTAATATATCATTAATACTTTCTCGATATTCTTATCTGATAAAAGATATTCATTTGGGCGCTTATCACATCTGGTGAAAACGAAAGAGGCGTCTTTCCTTCCAGTATCCAAAGAAGTGAAAGACATTAAGTAATGAAGATAACTTCATCACTGTCTTAAAGCCTCTGTATTTCTGGAGGGACACTTTATCCTTCAAGATACAATCATCACTTCTTTTAGGATCAAACTTTCCCCCTTATTGTTGCCTTTATCTTTCAAGAAACGTTGCGTGCAAGTCATACCGACTGGAATGCCTTTTAGGCGACAGGTCTAAGAAATTCACTGATGGTCAGCCAGTTTTACTAAAACTGTCTTCAGATTTGTAAGGGTTACTGATGAGATGTCAAAATGACTAACATTTGTGTTAAGTATTCACAATTGAGATCAATATTACGGGAAAAAACTCTCTGTCATCATATGTTGGATCGAGAATCGTGATCTTCCTTGCGATTTTAAACAAACATACGAAAAGCGTGTTCATATTTGTGCCAACAGCAATGTATCTTAAGTGTTTGCTGTTACTTCCACCTTATCTCTGCCATGTCCTATATCTATAAGATACATCTTGTCAAAATGACCTAGAAGACACTTTAAAATTATAGATGTTCCATATCTTCACTACATATCTAAACTTACAAAAGCAGAGCAAGATAACATTGGAGAATGATTGTGTGATATTATGAGAATTGTATTTTCTCTGCAAGCATATTGCTTGTGCTCAAATTCTTCTTTTTCTTTACATAATCTTATTTATCTTTCCAGCAACCAGCACCATGACCATGACCTTTGCCCTGACCCATCAAATGCCAGGGTTGTCCAGGGCGTAGTGAAGATGCGTTGTTGAGGGTGAAGTGAAGAAAAGTTTTTTGAGGGGAAAACGTACCACATTTCTCTGCCAAAGTCGGCATTTTTTTTCGCTTCCTTTTAATTCCTTAATGTTTGTCAAATCAAATAAATCTGCAACAATATGTATTTCTACATTTCTATGTGATGAATAATCTCGCAGTAGTTTTCCTTACGTTTGAAAAGAAGGCTCTCTTTCCCGCCGAGGAAAATTAGGTGGATTATATATATATATATATATATATATATATATATATATATATATATATATATATATATATATATATATATATATTAGTGTAAGCTTGGAGCAGGTTTTCTCTGATGCACATAGAATTGAATACATCATATATAGAGTTAGTAATCTTTCTTATGTTCTCTAATTTTCTCGACAGTATTCTACCATAAGTTGGGTGATCAAACACCAGTTGTCCAAAGTTATCCATTTCATTTCAATCAAGTTTTCGCCTTCACAGAGGCATCATCAGGAATCTACAAAAAGAGAAAAAATTGCGTCACAAAACTTGACTATGATATATAAATTGCAAACAAAATATATACAAGAAACGCACCCGAAAAAAACACACAGTACATAATACAGTAAATTAAGGTAAAACATTAAAAGAGAAACAAATCAACAATATTATGAAGAGTAGCATAAGTTACAACCTAAATCCAAAATATGGAAACAGAAATAAGAAAAAAATACAGTTGAGGAAATACAGAAGAACAGTATTAAACGAGGTAGGAATATATACAATCTATCACTAAATACAGTAAGCTGGGCCAAGCGAGGCTGTTACTGTCCGGATGTGGCGCTGAGGTCAGGTCAGGCTCGTCTTATTCTCTCTGACCTTCGTCACCCAGGACCAGGTTGGTCAGTTCCGCATTCCTCCTGTCCAGAAATGACAGACTCGGTATTTTGTGGCTGGTCAGTGGCGTGTTCCACCTGTCCTAAAACGGCATTAGATTTACATCATATTGGCGGGCCATCAAAGAGCTGTATGGCGGTGGTCATGTTTGTCTGGATGTTGATGATCGGTGCTTTCTCTCTAATGTGAGTGGCTTCTAATATCTGTAGTTCTCCTACGATCACTGCAATGTGTAATGATTCTGGTGTTATTCACTATAATCTCCTTCGTTAGTCTCGTTCCATGCTTCTGTTCATGATGATGTCTGACTCCACCTTCTTGTAAGTGGAGCGAGAGGCGGCAGCTCTGGGTGTAGGTTGTATGTCCACTGTAGTTTATGTAGTGGGACTGTATGAATATGTTTTTGAGCTCTTGGTCGCTGTTTCCAGCGTTAGCGAGGTAGCGCCAGGCACAGACAAAGAAAGACCACATCTCTCATCCTGCATGGATTGCTGGTGTCTGGATGCTTCTATCTAGTGTTGTTTGTACACCTGCATCCATCCTGCAGGTGTTGTAGCTACACCTGTATCCATCCTGCAGGTGTTGCTGGTACAGCTGTATCCATCCTGCAGGTGTTGAAGGTACAGCTGTATCCATCCTGCAGGTGTTGCAGCTACACCTGTATCCACAGTGGTACCATTCTTGCAGCTAGGATCTCCTTCCTGCTGGTACTGAGTCAGACCTAGGATCCCTAGCCGTATAATGACCTCCTGGTCTGTGTACACACCTAGCACACACCTAGAGGGAGAACTGCTTGTGTGCAGAGTAAACAATGGGTGGTTGTCATGGCCCTGTGTGTACATTCTTCTCTTAGCAACGCCCTTAAGTCTATATACCAGAGCCAAACGATGGTAGTTCGTTCAAAGCAACATGAGAAAGAAAATGTTCCTTGTGTGTATATTGAGTCTCTTGGTGAAACAGTGTCGCTAAATCTGATATAGACAGGAGTTTGTACATGTGTGTGTGTGTGTGTGTGTGTGTGTGTGTGTGTGTGTGTGTCACCCACCATCTTCTCAGTTGGTGTTGGTGTGGTATAAGACAACCTAAACAAAACAATAAATGACATAAATAAAGATTGAAACATATAATCAATAGTAAAAGTGTACACTGAAACATAGAAACAATACAGTAACAGCCAACCATGAAGTACAGTGTGAGGATTGGAGGTGTGTGTGTGTGGTAACTGGGCAACGAAGCCATTACGAACTGCTAGAGAAAGTAACCGGGAGACAGAGGGTAAAAGGAACTACATCTACTGTAGTCCTTCCATTCCTCCACCAACATGATCAGCACAGGCTAACCTTACTGGATGGTCTCCTATGTTAAGTCAACTTCCAGTAAGTCAATCCTTGACTGACTTAACCCAACTTAGATTTTTAAGTCATATGTGGACGTAGGCATGTCGTAAATCTATGCAATACTGGCAATGGCTCAGTAGTTGCTGAATTTGCTAATGGTCTATATCAACACAGCAACTAAGAGGGGATCAATTGATGGTCTGTATTAACACAGCAACTAGAGGGAGATCAACTGATGGTCTGTATTAACACAGCAACTGGGAGGGATCCACTGATGGTCTGTATTAACACAGCAACTAGGGGGAATGGGAGGTGAGAGTATATGGCCATTAGAAGTGGCGTCCGCCATTTTGTTCCTACCAGTTTGAAAGCTAGCGACAATTGAGTGCATGAAGAACTTCCCTGTGGGTCGTTTCAAAATGTTTAGTGCCTGGACTTCGTGGCAGACATCCACTCGGGTCCCCATCCCTCTAAATCTAAGCTAAGGATTTTAGAAATCATCACTACATAATGGAGATCATAGTGGGTAGGAGGGTGTAAAGGGTGAGGGAGGAGCTGTGGCCTCGATATACACGCACATCCCACCCGCGCCCCTCCACGCCAGACGAGACTAAAACATATGAAGCTGCCAACAGGCGTGGAGGACGCCCTTTGGCCGCGTCCAGTCTCTTTC
Source organism: Panulirus ornatus (assembly GCF_036320965.1). Taxonomy (NCBI): domain Eukaryota; kingdom Metazoa; phylum Arthropoda; class Malacostraca; order Decapoda; family Palinuridae; genus Panulirus; species Panulirus ornatus. The sequence goes on from NC_092270.1 coordinate 21,695,018, forward strand.
TACGCAGTATTTTCTCCTGCGCGTACTCGAGTGTCGAACCCCATTCCATTCTCTTCTCTTCCTCCACAATGTCGTATTTACTTTGTCTTCCAAGTCTTTTTTTTTTTTCCCCTGCGAATTTCTGTCTGGCCACAGAGAGGTTGTGTTGCTTCTCGTATCCCTCTGGAGGAGGGAGGTAAGGAAGGAGCTGCTCAGTGTGGGTTAGAAATGAAAATGTTCGACCGTAGTCACACGTCCACACTAGGTACCTCAGGGACCTGGAAGCTGCAAAGGAGATTGGGTATATTATGGGTACTCCAGTCAATTGACCGTCTCGCTCCCTTCCTCCCTCCCTACCTCCCTCCCTCCCTCTCTCTCTCTCTCTCTCTCTCTCTCTCTCTCTCTCTCTCTCTCTCTCTCTCTCTCTCTCTCTCTCTCTCTCTCTGCTGCCTGATCTACAATGGGTCTTTTCCAATTGCTTTCGCAGCTCCGTTTTGCTCATCACTCCTGCACACCTCCTTAACTCAGCAAATCACATCCTCTTCCTCTTGTATCCGACATAATCTCTGTCTTTGTTCCTCGGATCTCCGTCTACAACCTCCTGTCTCCTTTTTTTGTCCTGATCCTTAACTCTGTGGCAGTCTCCTCGACTTTCTACCTCAGTCTCCTTCACCCTATCTCATTCTCTCGATCTTTTATCTATACTATGCTTATGGGTTCTTTCCTTAACATTATCTCTCCTTCCCTGACAGTCTCCACTCTTGTGCTGTATCCTCTGTCTCTCCAACACACACACACACACGTCCTGTCGTCCGTCAGTTCCTGTAGATGCTGTCTGCCTGTCTCAGTTACAGTGCAGCCTCCTTAACACTGTCCCTCACTCCTTATACTGACAGTGTCGCCGACTCCTCCATGCTGACAGTGTCCTGCATGTTGGCAGTGTCCTCCTTGTTGGCAGTGTCCTCCATGTTGGCAGTGTCCTCCACTCTTCCATGCTGGTAGTGTGTGTCCTCTCCACCCCTATGCCAGTCTCCTCCCTCCCTCGCCGGTCACAGGCGCGGGGCTGGACTGACCCACAGCTGTTGTCTTACATAACCCGACACTCTGGGCCCGCCTCACTCCCTGCCCACACCCGGGTCGCCCCACCTCACAGCCCGAACCGGGGTGAGGGCATGGGGTGAAGGTCCAGTAGGGAGGGACTCAGGGCCCATTGGGATGGGGTGAAGATACCGTAATGTAGGGTGAAGGTTCCAGGTTGAGGGAGGTCCAGATCCCACTGGAAGGAGCTGGAGTTTCCTTCAGGAGCAGATGACGGCCATATGTGACAGCGTCTTCATATCCAACATCCTCTCCTTCACACGACTGTCAGTGAACACACGACCCATTAATGCCAGCTGATCCCCATCGCAATTCACCCATGTATACATATACATGTGACTTTTCTTAAACCATGGTGCTCTAGGACGCAAATATGGGGAAGGGAGTGTCCATGAGCCGCTGGAGGTCACACTGGGAGATGAAGTACGCTCCAGACACCAGAGGGAGAGGGACAGTGAGGCAGTGAGAGGCGGCCATGAAGATGGAGAGTTGGGGGAGGTAGTAGTAGTAGTAGTAGTAGTAGTAGTAGTAGTAGTAGTAGTAGTAGTAATAGTGGTGGTAGTAGTAAGTGAGTGGGAACGATGAGGATGGAGACTAGTGAGATAGTAGTGGTAGTAGTAGTAGTAGTAGTAGTAGTAGAAGGAGTCATTTTATGTAATCTATGATACATTTTTTGTTTCATTTTAGGGTTATCCTCCTTCAGGAGGATAGAGGAACCATCCTGAAGAGGAGCACGACACTGGCAGTACTGAGGCAGTGATAGAGTGGCAGGAGGAGGCAGAGACACTGGCTTCCCTCCCTCACACACAGCCTAGAGGCCACTGGTTCCACCAGGTTGGTCCTTGTCTTCCACTATGGCATATAGTACGTCCATGCACAGCCACCTCATGTTGAAGCTTCACTACCAACCTCTCCTCCAATGTGAGTCGTAAACATGTCAAATATATGGCGTCATCTGGCGTATGTTTACAGTTTAGATGTCGAACGTGTTTCTGGAAGTTCTTGTAGCCCAAGGCTGAGGTCCTTCTAGTGGAAAGGATACGTGGACTCCTCTGGAGTAAGACGTCCTTTGACGCGACTGCACTATCAATGATGCAGTGAGATGGTAGGTGGCTCTGCTGTGTGGGGCGGACGTATGAGTAGCAGGGTCGGGGAGAGGCGTTTTCTATCAGGCTGTCTGGTGTGTTGTTTCTTGTCTGGAAGGTGCTAGGTGGCTGTAAAGGACAGGAGTAATGCTATGAGTTCACCTGCCTACCACGAACATGTGGAACTTCACATATCAAATGGACTTTCGTCATAATCAGCTTCCTTCGGTCGTGTTTGGATTTTATGATCATGTGGGTGTGTGTTAGGCTGTCTCTGGTCAGATCCCGTATGTGGTTACTGGAACATATGATGCTTTGGGGCGCCCATCCTTCTATGAGAGAATGCTCATATGCAATCTAAACAATCGAACGAGAAACTACCTGGCAAACAACACCAGTTCATAAATTCCAGTTATAACAAAGCAAAACCAGTTATCATGGATACTCTCCTCTTCGTTTGGATACCTTAATTTGCTGTTAATAGGAAGATAAACTCACGCAGTGCTCCTAACCTTTAAAACCAGCCAGAAGCTCCCAGGCTAAGATAAATGGGCTGGGCGTGACATACGAACCACGCATAGGAAGAAGCAGTGTTCCAGGATCACTACTTTTGCGTCCACCAAGAAAAACAGAGACCCACCCATGGCTTCACTGGCCTTCTGTTCATTGTGATGAAGACCATTCAGACATTGAAGAAGGTCAGATGCTGATATATTTTCGCCCGAAAAAGGAAGAGTAAGATTTCCTGACATATTGCAATATATGATTTTGTCTGTTCATTGCTTGGGACGTTTGAGATAAAGAAAACATGGAAGACTTGATTTCCAGGATTTCCAGGTTCTCAGAAGAGATTCTGAGGACTCATACGTACACGAGACACTTGGGAACACATACAATAAGCCGAAAATGTCTGTGAGCATTTATTATACACAGAATATACACAGGAGTGGGTTGTGAGTATTCGTATCATATATATTTTGCTTATGAGCACTCATAATATACAGGAGATACTTTTGAGTATTCACAATACACAGGAGTGCCTTGCGAGCACTCATATCACTCAGAGGCTGCTTGTGAGCACTCATGTCACGCAAAAGATGCTTGTGAGTACTCATGTTATGCAGGAAATGCTTGTGAGCACTCATGTTATGCAGGAGATGCTTGTGAGTACTCATGTTAAGCAAGAGATGCTTGTGAGCACTCACGACATAAAGATGTTGCTTATGAGCGCTCATGAAACACAGAAGACGCTCATCATATACAGGCGATGCCTGTGTATGATCACTCATAATATACAGGAGCTACTTACAACTACTCATAATACATAGGAGATAGATGACTAGGAGATTCCTGTTAGAGTATACAGAAGCTGGTATTAAACTCACAGAGTATGATGAAGGCTCTCACAATCACCGAGATGCCGACCAGGTGCTAATAAATACCCAAACTACACGAGAATTAAGACGTCAGTTCGAGGAAGGTAAAGGGAAAGCGAACGTCTGATAAACAAAGCAAACAATGAGGGAGAAGGAGACCCACTTTGGTTGTTGAGGAAGGCAGACGTTTGTACCCACCATCCTGCTCCCTCAACCTCCCTCACACCTCTCTCCATGGCCATCTTCCAAGGTCCTTCTCTACACAAAGCTGGAGAGGGAGATCTTCCTTACCATTTCTGGTGGCCCAGGACGAGTGTGTCCACCACATGGTCGAGTTATAACTCTCACATGGGTTATATGTGGTTTCCACCAGCTTTTGTCTGATCTATGACATTTATATGTGATTTTTGTGTATATTTATCTGTCTTTACATTCATTGTATTGCTTCTGTTTCTATCAATATAACATTTCGTATGAATATGTCTGTCCTTGACTTTCTTTCGTGGGTCTCAAGATATCATCATCACACTTGTCTAAGACTTCCATGACCTCCACCATGTTCATTTTTGACCACACTTCACTCTGCCAGGCGCCTGATGGCTGGAAGCAGCCACACGCCTCACTTTCCATGACAAATGCAACCACATCCATTGGTTCCAGGACCGAGAGAGGAAAGATCTCGGTCTTATGTTACCATCTCCAACTTTTCACTTACCCTTTCACACGATTCTGTCCCTCTGGTTCCATATGTGGATCTCTTGGCCACCTGGTCTGTTCCCTGTGCCAGCCAGTTTACCGCACGACCCTCCACACTCATATTTCTTCCCATGATACAACCCATCACTGACCAGTGGCTCCCATCCAAGACGGCTTCTCACACCCTCCTTCATGCCACAAGGCGTCCCACACTGGACACACTCCACCCACTCCCACACACGCCTCACTAGGGCAACAATAAAGTTAATGACATGGGGTCATCTTGGGTCATGATAATAGTTATTAACCCTTTCCTAACAATCATTAACATCAATTCCATTTCTTCACTAGACACCCCAGATGTAAACAGAGTTTAAACGGAGCCAATTCCTGGTTTATGAAGGAATTGTTTATGAAGCGATACTTGGATCACGGGTAGTTACTATAGCGGACGATGTAGTAAAGCAGGCACATTGCTAGCTGTGCGAAAGGCACATGTAGAATACCATGTAGGTTCCTCATCGCTGCTACAACAGTCCTCAAAGAGGATCTTGTAGAGAAGTACTGTAGGGCAGCTGGAGCGGCCCTAACATCATGAATTAATCCTAATCTACAACTTGACCATAAAAATAAACAGATATGGAGGAGGAAATCCTTTACACTTCATATTACATTTTCTTCAGATGGTTTTCAACACCTAGAAACAGTATTGACGACGGATCAGATAAACAGAGTTGAGAGTACTGTTGCTTCTATTTTGATTCAGATGCAAATAAGTGACGAACCTTTGAAGATAAGTTGCAAATTAGTGTCTATAAATACTGATGAATTATTGACGTTACATAACAAGTGATCCTGGTGACAGAGATGTAAACTGTCTGCCTTTTGATTGTCTGTTTCTGCTTCAGTTTTGGAGTCTGAAGGTAAAAATTAGGCAACATATGGAAACATTTGTGGTCGTCAACAGATATGTAGAAAAGCCTAGTGTGTGTTTGTTTGTGTATGTGTTGAGAGGTCATTGATATATCAAAACTTGTTCGTGGGGACAAAAACAAGACAGAAATCAAACCACTTTCATACACATTACTGTCCAAACATGACAGTTGCAGAAATACGATATCTTGTGAGTGAGGATAGAAGGAAGCGTCTAAGAAGGAAATCAAGTGACAGAAGGGTGCCAAACAGACAATTAATTATTCATAGCTCATGAGATGCCTAGAACAATAAAAACATACTCAGGTCCTTGATTAAGAAATTGATGGTTTGAGGGTGGAAAGGAAGAAGGCCCAAAATGGGAAGATCATAAAAGTATTCTTTATAGATATAACTATAAATTCCTGCTTCTAATATCGTTTCGTTTTGAAAGGAAGAAGTTTTATATGAGATGTCAAAAGTGTGTTAGGAATACTTTAAATGGTTGGTACACTGGTGATGGCGAGTGAGAGATCATTAAGCGTGTGGAATACCAAGGTGTACATACTTGAAGTCAGGGAAGAAACACTGTCTTGGATGGAGTCTGTGGTGTCTTCTGGTGTTGGGAGTCAGTTTGGACGATGCTCAGTTTACGATCTGTAGTTTGACAAATGACTGGGAGTTGGGCAGAGTTCTTGGTCATTATGAGCTTTGTATTCACATCATCAGGGACGTAATGCGAGTGGTAAGAAGAGGCAGTGTATAGACTTACAGTTAACCTGTAACAAGAAACGTCCAGAGTTACTAGATGAAAACAAAGTTGATTTGAATTTCTTTTTCAGTTTTTTCAAGCTTTCCTGTATGGTGTGTGTGTGTGTGTGTGTGTGTGTGTGTGTGTGTGTGTGTTCCTCTGTTAATGTTTCCACACAGCACACCAGACCATGGACAATACTGGTCATTAAACCAACTATAATGACCTAAACTAATCTAGTCTAATCTAATCTAATCTAAATCTAATCTAATCTAGTCGTCATAACCCTCAGTTTTGTATGAGTTATCATCTTATCCTCGTCTGGGGTTCCAACATTATCAAGACATCAACAGTCATAACACAGTCACTGTCCCTCGATCTGGGGTCTCACTCGACCTCCTCATTCGAACCACCTGACATAACCTTATGAGGTTACGTTCCCTCTCTTTGCAGACCTTCAAGTGCCTCTCCTCGCCTTCTCCAAAGACCACATCAACAATCTCACAAATATCTTCATCTCCAATGTACTCAAAACATCCGATAGTCGAATCACGATCATTTTGAGTGAGTGCCGAAGCATTGCCCAGGGTTTTCAGTACATCACAAACCCTGTTCTGTGTCAAGTGTCTTTCTTTAGTAAGCGTTCGTTCGTTAATAACAATCTCTCGATTCCCAGCCAAGTGTTGGGTAGCGATCGCGTTCTAACGGTGGGGTGGTAACAGACAGTTAGGGTGTAGGGAGTAAGAGGTAGTGGGTATTATATAACCTCTTACATCCCCGATATAGGACGTCGACCTCACACCTCTCGTGTCACACAACTGGTAACCTGCCTGGATCATCCCGTTACAGAGGGCCAGGTGTGTGTGTGTGTGTGACTTGCTGCCACACTGGCTCTTCTTCCTTCTGTTCCTACGACGCTTTGCTTCTTCATTTATGAGACTTCTTGGCTTTTTACTGCCTGTATAATGTGAGCAGAAGACGTGTAGTCTCCTTAGATGGCGCCTGGAGAAAGAAAATAGCTAGTGCAGACTACAGACAGGATCCCAAAACGACCAGAGACAGAACAAGAGACGTTCTGATGGTCTTCGTTGACAACAGAGAAGACCAACATTTTGATGACCATAGCATCGATCTTGATTCCTCGACATGTCAGGTTTGAGAGGATCTTTCTTGCATAATATAAAGTATCTATTGTTTCTATATCATGACTCACTTGTCTTCTGTATCACGTCTATGTTTTCTGTGACAAGGACATCCACACAGTGTGTGCTTTTGGTCATGTATTGCGTGTATTGTGTGACCAAGTTTGGCGTCTGTATTATGCGATGTTTGTTTTCTGTGGTGCAATTTTTGTTTGTGTGTTGTTTGGTGTTTTCAGATTGTCCCAGAAGTGTGTAGTATTATACAATAATAATGTATTACATAGTTTTTGTGAATTAACTTTAGCCAGGACCTCCTCCACACAACGCACAACCACTTTACACCATCCAAGTGTTCCAAAGCGCGTTGGGTTAACATTTTACTTGAACCACTTTACACAGATGTGTCATTCAACATGCCACATACACCCCACAACACAATGTTCAGGCATTAAAATATCACATAAATGTTCCACCTCATCACTTAGAACATATATTTCTGTTGTGGATTTTGGTGTGTCTGTGTCGTGCGATATGTGAGGATCTGTGTAGCACGATGTGGCACGTCTGTGCTGCATGATTCCTTAAGATGTGTTTTTGAATGTTTCTGAAGTGAATTCTTTCAGTGTCTGTGCAATGTACTGTACCAAACATGTGTATTATTCTTTCTGTTAATTGTAATGTTGTTTTCTATGTATTGTATCGTGTAGTGTTTGTTTGGTGTGTTGTAGAGTGTTTGTGTTGTGGGTTATGATGTCTGTATTGGCTGTATGGTCTACCAAAAAGTGTTTCTGTGATCCGTTTTGTTCTGCTCTCTATCATTTGTGTTGGTGGATCTGTGTAATGTGTTGCAGTACCTTCATCGTGTGTTTTGTGATTTCTTGTATGGTTCCTACATTGTGTTGTGCTGTGTTGCAAGGTCTTTGTATTGCACGTAGGGGTAGGGTGTACGTGGGTTCCCACCTCTTACCCTTGCATTTACTCCATCTAAACCTTGGTGTTTTCCAGCGATAATGACACGTACATCCTCTTCGCTAATCACGTTCCAGGTTCCAGGATTCCATAACTCTTGCTGAAGAGATGTTTCCTCACGTCCCTCCATACACTTCCAGTTATGTCCTCTTGTTCTGGAATCTCCCCGAACTCCAAAGACCTGTTCTGTGTTAACGTCTTCATGGCCTCGTGAGGAATGAACATGTGATAACAGCTTTCCCTATCATCATTCCAGTACGGTGACCAGACTGGTGGCTTCCCTACCTTTCTCATAATTCATTCCACTCTATTCTGGTAACATACTGCATTCCTCTGGAACCTTTCCAGCAGGTGTATGAGGCTCCATACGTGAGGAGAAGGACCAATGTGGTATATTGCAGTAGAGGTGGAAGACACATTGTGTATATCTTCGTAGATATCTTAATGGCCACATGACCGAAGGCAATTTTGATGTTGATCATAATGTAGTTCAACTTCCTCACAAACCATCTCACATGACATTCTCGTGTCAGACTTCGCGTGATGTTCTGTCTTAACACACATTCACAGTTCAACTCTTGTCATTTGTTTCCCAAGATGTGATACTCACTTTTGGGCTGTCTTCATCCCTTCTCAATCCCCATTATAAGCATTTCCTGAGGTTAATTTTCATAAGCCATATGTTTCAACCCATGCTAACTTGTTTGTGAACTTGTTTACAATGTTTCGTTGTTCATGTTTCTCCTCATTTATTCTATAAATTCGGCATCATCAGCAAACAGACTCAGACACGATTTTGCCTAGTTTGGAAATACATGACCATACTTCAGAAACAGAAATGGTCCCAACACTGTACCCTAAGGAACCCCGCGTGTCAACCTATACCAGATCGAGAGGTTCTGCCTGGACATGTGTTCTCTGTTCCCTCCTCCCATCTAAGTGGCTGTTCGTCCATTTGACCGACCCATTTCTAACCCCAGTTTGGATGCCCAGCTTCGTTATCAATCCTGTGTTTGGTACAGTATCAGTGGCCGATTCCAGCCAAGAATTTCTAGGAAACAGCAGCCCGGAATGTGCCACAGCTCATGAGATCATTGACTGGAATAATATCAGTAGAATAAAGAAAGAGAAGCAACATTATGGAGGAAGGTGAGGGTTCGGTTGAAGAGAGGTGATAGGAGGAAAGATGACAAGACGAGAGGCTGTAGAATCCATTGGCTATGACAGAGATAGAAGAAGATCCAACTCAGATATGCAGACAATGGTCCATACTGGAGCAAGTGACACAGATGTAGTAGAATAGTTGATCCCAAGAGAAGTAATTGAGACAATGTGCAACAGCCTCTGTTTTTCGGAAGATTTTGTGATGATCGCTATATCAGAGGTGTCCATGGCAGAGTGAAGGATATGGTTATAACCAGAATGTTTACGTCAGTACTGGATGAATTGTAATGTTCTGAATTGTAGTGATGGAAAACGGGTGAGATTTAAGTAGAAATTTCATTCCTGCAAGGTTAGGTTCAGTCAGGTTACTTCCTGTCTATTCCCTGAGTCTGCACTGCTCCAGATTAATAGGGAAATATTCGTAGTGAGAGAAAATGGACGTGTAAAGGAGGGAGGAGGAGGAAGAGGAGGAGGAGGAAGAGGAGGAGGAGGAAGAGGAGGAGGAGGAGGGGAAGTGAGGTGAGGTATGCAGAGTGGAACCATTGGAGAAACATCCCTGTTGACAGGGTAGGAGAATTTGCTCCACCAACGACTACCCCATCAACGACTACCCCATCAACGACTACCCCATCAACGACTACCCCATCAACGACTACCCCATCAACGACTACCCCATCAACGACTAACCCATCAAGGACTACCCCATCAACGACTACCCCATCAACGACTACCCCATCAACGACTACCCCATCAACGACTACCCCATCAACGACTATCCCATCAACGACTACCCCATCAACGACTACCCCATCAACGACTACCCCATCAACGACTACCCCATCAACGACTACCCCATCAACGATTAGGTGGGGAGGGAGATAGATGGATTTCAGGAAAGGCAGAGGTCTGATGTGCCATCACGATTACAGACGTAGATACAGAAAGACCCGGATCTAGGAGCTGTGTTGGTAGACCTGGGTTGTGTTCTGGTGGTTTGGTAGTAGTGATGGTACGACAGCTGGAGACTGAGTGTGAGCGGATGGGGCCTTTTTCGTCTGTTTCCTGGCGCTCCCTCGCAGACGCAGGGGGTGGCGAACGGGTGTAGAGGAAGAAAAGAGAATATAAATGTTATCTTTTATTTTAATGTAGATGTTATCTTTTATCTTTTCATTCGTGTATTTGTGCTGTGTCGTGAACAGTTCAAACCTACCTCGGCCTGTGGCGCTGGGCAGACTCAGTGCTGGAGAGAGACATTATCTTGGTGTACTTTGATCCGTTGTTGACGAAAATTTGGGGAAAGTTTGTAGTGAAAGAAGCATGTTATAAGTTACGAGTGTTGTGTGTTGTGTGTTATACCACTGGCGTGGACGTGTGGTGTGGTGTACAGAGAGATGGTGTGGACGTAACGTGTGGTAGAGGAGCGAGGTGGACATGTGAGAGAGAGAGAGAGAGAGAGAGAGAGAGAGAGAGAGAGAGAGAGAGAGAGAGAGAGAGAGAGAGAGAGAGAGAGAGAGAGAGAGAGAGAGAGAGAGAGAGAGAGAGAGAGAGAGAGAGAGAGAGAGAGAGAGAGAGAGAGAGAGAGAGAGAGAGAGAGAGAGAGAGAGAGAGAGAGAGAGAGAGAGAGAGAGAGAGAGAGAGAGAGAGAGAGAGAGAGAGAGAGAGAGAGAGAGAGAGAGAGAGAGAGAGAGAGAGAGAGAGAGAGAGGGGAGACACAGAACGTGGCAGAAAAGTAGCGTGGACACGTTGCGCGAAACAGACATGACACAGACGTGTAGCACAGAAGCAGCGTGGACTAGGGATGTGTTTTCACAGGCTGGTTATAGATATCAGGCGTGGTGGAGGCGTGGTGGTGTTGGCGTGGCAGAAGAGCTGGCGTGGATAGGCAGCATGTGGATACGTGGGCAGCAAGATAAACAACCCTGGATGGTGTTGTCCCAAGTCAAATGCGGAATTCTTCTTACGTAAGGAGACGGTGTGGGTCACGTGGGGTGTGTGCTTACCTGGCCACAACTGGTCACGTGACGGAGCGGGTACGCCTCGCCCTCTGGGAGTATACAGACTGGCTCTCTCTCTAACCCCGACAACCTGCTCCACCCTCGCGTTAGGTTCCCCCAGGTTTTATCGCCGTTGAAATGACTATGATTCTCTGTACTCAGACAGCGCGGGGTTGTAAGGGGCCTTGTGGTCAGTCGTGATTTTCAGAGGTCCATGGTTTGTTGTGAGGGGACGTTGGTAATTGATGGTGGTTGTGAGGGCCCCCTTTGGTAAACGGTGGGGGTTGTGAGGGCCCCCTTTGGTAAACGGTGGGGGTTGTGAGGGGACGTTGGTAAATGGTTCTGGCTGTGAGAGGCCCTTTGGTATAAGATGGGGGTTCTGAGGGCCCCCATGGTAATTGGTGGGGGTTGTGAGGGCCCCCTTTGGTAAATGGTGGCGATTGTGAGGGCCCCCATGGTAATTGGTGGTGGTTGTGAGGGCCCAATGGTAACTGGTGGTGGTTGTGAGGGCCCTTTGACTGGTAGTGATGCTGGTTGTGTTGTACCTGGTTGATTTTACGTACACTGTGGTAGATGGTGTGAGTACGATCGACCATGTATCCTATGTTGATGGTCGTCAAGGACTTGCGGCCGCTAGTAATGGTTGTTAGAGTTGTGTGGTTGTTAGCGATAGTTATGAGGGTTATGTTGTCGGTAAGGGTGGTCGTCAGGGCCATATGGTATGTGAAGATGGTCAACAAGGCCCTGTGGTATATGATCATGATTGTACTCTAACTGTCTCCTAGTTAATGGTGGTTGGGTGTAGGTTGTTAGGAAGGCCTTACGGTGGTTAGTGACGCTTCTAATGGGTCATCAGCAAGAGATGATCCCTTGGGGTCTTCCGTGGCTGGTGGCAATGGCTAATGAAGTAGTTTCTCGAGTATATAGACGGCTCATTAAGTTGTACTTCCTCCTCCTCCTCCTCTTCTCCTCACTTCGTCAACAGCAACATTGCACGCCTGCAAGATCTTCATGCACTATGCTCAGTATCTGGCCACCAGCAGACTGTGTCTTGCTGTACCATGCTCAGTACCTGGCCACCAGCGGACTGTGTCTTGCTATACCATGCTCAGTACCTGGCCACCAGCAGACTGTGTCTTCCCTATGGTCGATCGTCTGTCGTGTTAGGCCTCCTCCTCCTTTGGATCCTTGTGATCCTTGTGATGGTCAATGGTTCTCTTCCCCTGAGGCACTAGGACATCTCTCCTCCCGTGTGACGCCTGTAGAACTACAGACTCGCCTATCATGAACCATGAGTTTAGGGTCATTACGTGCCATGCACTAACTGCAGTCTTGCTGGAACAACCGCTTCCTGTCTACTAACACAGGTTTCTGCTCTGGTTTACCTGGCCACAGCGAACAAGGTTGCTGGACACTGGAGTCTTGGCGTCGCTACCAATATATGAACATGACGTAAACACTAAATTCGCAGGCGAATTTGGCCCAGAATCAATGTGTGTGTGTGTGTGTGTGTGTGTGTGTGTGTGTGTGTGTGTGTGTGTGTGTGTGTGTGTGAACATTGTTCAAAAAAGTAGTTTTTTTCAAGTCTAAAAATTATTTTTCTATTGTGTTTTGTCCTTCTTCTTCAGGTACGTATGAGAAAATAACAAGCCAAACTTAAAGACGGGCTTGAAGCTTTTCTCTGGGCTTAACTTCACCTAAGCTTTTAAGCTGACGATGGAGCTTACGTCACCTAAAACTGCTGCTTAACCTTTTCTAATTAATTTCCAGTAGTAGATTTTCATCTTTATAAAGAAATAGAGAGTCTTTCGCTGTATATCTATTGAAAACTACAGTCCTTAACTCCAGGGTACGACAAATATATAAACATGATCGAGAATCAACTCAATAAACTGTGGAATGATTATGATAAATATAAACCCAAACTATATTGTTGAATCCAGAATGTCAATTTAATAAGGTGTCGACGCTTAGCTTCAAGTTTGCCTGTGATCAAGCTTTACCCTCATTAGCCAAAAAGCAGTATGTCCAGGTCTTAATGTTGTTCAGCCACATATTAAACATATTCCTTGACATCTGTAGAGAGATTAAGTCATAAGGTGATCAATGAAAATCTGTTTTCTAAAATCATTCTTGATGTCTATATCAATACAGTAAGTATACCAGACTATGAACCAGTTATGCAGATGTTATAAACTCTATATAAGAATTATATTTGATTATAGAGATTGATAATCCGGCTTGAGGACGTCCTGAACAAAGTTTCATCAGGACAAAGGATGAGGAATTATTTGAGATCCTGAAGAACTTGGGGATGACTCACGCGGGCCACTGTCCTTGGGAGATGTGTGTGTGTGTGTCTGTGTGTGTGTGTGTGTGTGTACCTGCCAGACCACACTCTGTACCCTCACCCACACCTTGACACGTCACCCACACCTTGACACGGAGTTTCCCTGATGAACGAGAGGTTTCAGACGTCTTGGTGGCCTCTTCCCCTTAGTAACAGAGTGTCTGAACACATCCACACCACCGCCCTGACACTCACAGTCGTCCCTCTGGGTGTTGATACACAATACGTAAAACGAAAGAGTCTTCGGCGATTGTAAGAGGTTCGACAACAGCGTCAGGATCCTCTATAAAGGCAATTCAATGTTCATAGATACTTGAATCCCTTACGATGGATGCTATTTCCTCCACCAGGGCCGGATAAGTAGTGGGGGCGAGTATAGCCTTGGATCTGTCTTGCACATCAGGAAAAGGTGTTCAATTTTTTTTACAACTGGTGCCTTGAAATAAACACTGACGATTTTAAATGACAGTCGAAAAACCTTGAGCCCATATAACCAGCCATTTTTCCATCACACGACCCATCTCAGGCAGTTCAGTCAGTAAACGTAAGAGTGACAGAAAACAAAATAAATGCGGACATGACAGAAGACAAGATAAATACGTGCATGACAGACGACAGCTCTAGTGTGTGTGCATGACAGAAGCAATGAAACTCAGATAAGAATTTGGTGATCTGAGTTGACTGCTCAGTTTCTTTGTAGAGTGAGAATAGAAAAGAAATATTTACTTCTTACTTCTTCACTGGAACTACCTCTGTGCGTTTGTGTTCTAAGGCAACTACAAAACGTGTATTATAGTTTTATTGTCTGTCTTCTCTGCAGGAAGTAAGACAGTCTGTTTTCTATGTATGATGTTTCTTCTTTCCTTTCCAATCACTTCAGGTCTGCACCAGTTGTTCATAGCCCAGCCGATCACCATCCTGAAACTGGACAGCTATGTACGTTGGTCCAGCAAACCCTAGACTCACATTGATTCCTCTAAGACTGAAGCTTTATTCTAATTCCGCCGGACTGGAGAGAAATCATTCTATTTCTGAATGCGTGTGAGATACGACCACGGTCCTACTGATTCCTTAAGACCACACCTTTCACGGTCGAAAAGAAACATCCCTCGTCTTAGATGCTTGCGAGAGAACTATGCAGGAGTTGACTACATGAAGAGGTGGGTTGTATTTTCAATCGTCTTCTAGTCTAGTTATGGGAAAGTCGTAAGCTTCAGTAAGATCATTCAAAAGTCATGAAATGTCTACATAAAGCTATAACTTATCAGAGTTATGAAGGAAACTTGGGATAATGTTGTTTTATTTTTTCAAGGTTAAGGAGGCATAACTTCTCTAAGTCACATGTCCTTACGTTGATCTTTGTATATTTTCTATATAATGAATCAGAGAGGGAGTGAGAGAGTGGCAGGAGCAGGAGGCGGGATAGGAGATGGGAAAGAAAAGGAGTAGGAAGAGAAAGAAGAAGGAGAGACCATGGAAAGGAAGTGAGTCGCAGGAGAAAGAAAGAAGCAGGAGAGAAGATGGGAAGGCTAGAAGTAGACTCATGAAGGATAAGATAAGGTTTCCATACCACCAAGATCATCCAACTGACACTAGGACGAGAGAGGACACATGCACTGATGCTTTCGACATTTTCATAATTTTCTTGTACCCTTACGTGCCTGGAGGGTCCGGCTTGGGGTCAGGCTCGTACCCCAGGGAAGTTAGGATGTCCCCAGGTAGTTGAAGGCACGTGAAGGACACCACTAGGACGCGAACACTGCAGGAGAAGATATCGCGTCCCACCTCCAGACAACCTAGGTGTGCTGGCCGACTGCTATGGAAGCCTCGCTTGTCCTCCACAAAGTCTCTGTGATCTGGCATCTCCCCAGTGATCTAACTCGAAGATCTAGTCAAGAAAACTATCGCAGTCCCTCCAGGAGACTCTGCTGCTCATGCATCTGCATATCTGACGTTGCCAACAGGCACTGTTGCTGGTCATCCTCGTACCAGACCTTCCTCACTCAAATCATCAACTCCAGGACTGAGTTGAATCTCCGGTGATGAGAATTTGGATGTTTCTTGTGCTTCAGTTTATCATTCAGTCACTGAGAAAAAGTTGTAACGCCAATGGCTAAACTTCTGTTCACTGTATGCTGCGCTACAATAAGTAGCAAGGAAATGATGGACCTCTTTTTACGCTGCGAAGTCCCTCATGATCTTCTTATTTAGTCGTGGCACTTGTCTCACCCTGAGGATCTTGGGTACAAACGTTAAGGAATTTCACTCATTTCTCGTAATCCTGGCATCACATTTGTGGCTGATCGCTGATCCGTCGCGTCTGTGTCTGTCTCACAGTATGAGCAGGCCAAGATGTCGATGCATCCTCTCCCTGGGTTCGAACGTGGACATATCTTTCCAAACGTCTTGCTCAAATACTTGAAGGAGATTCTGTCATTAACCTTGACATGATGATCTCTCGATGTTTCTGATATGATTTTCTGAGGATGGGTTAGGCACTATATCCATTCTTGGGTCTCTTGCAATTGGACATTTACCTGACCAATGTTGCAAACTTGTCCTGCTGCTTTGCAAGATGCAATATCTCGAAATATCTCACAAGACTGACGTCCTCTTCGAGCACTGATATCTATGTCTACTCCCATGTCACTTACGCAAGTCAGAAACAACAATGGTCCTAGTACTTAACCCTGTGGTACTTTGTTACTTTTTCCCAACTTGAGTCAGTCCTTCTGACATACGTTCCTTGTTTTCCCCAGCCAGGTAGATTTTACGATCACCCAACACACCTCCATTAGCCAAGGTGTTACTTAGCTCTTTATAAGCGACGAGGAGGTTTGTTATGCATCACTTCCTTCCTTTTATTTTATGTGTCTCTCATTTATAAAGCTCTTACAAATCCATTGATCCATCTCTCTGTTCTCTGATAACCTGTCTCGCAGTTTATGGACAAACTTTGCTAGAGTCACAAACTATTTCAGGGCACCTCTCTACCGCCTTCCTTAGAAAATAGGTACGACGTCGACTGTCTTTCACTGCACTAGTGTATAACCTTATCTAAATGGTACCTTAAACTTTAATAACATCTTTAGTCTGTCTGTTTAGATACTTCATGTGTAAGATCCCTTATGACCTATCTTTTGATGTCATCCATTATGATCTATCTGTTAATGTCCTTCATTATGACCTGCCTGTTGATGTCACCCCACTGACTTACCTGTTGATGCGATTTGACATCAACATCAGTCCTAGAGTAGCAGAGGTGATGTGAACCTCCTAATGTAAATACATTCTGAAACTTAGAATCACATGTGTCTCCATCATTGTCAATAACTTTTTTGATCTGAATCCATTGATCTGATTTTCAATTCCTGTCATTACATATACCTCTTGATGAATCTATGAAGCAGTTATAGATACTTGACTTTTCTTCACATTGTTTTCTTGTCATCTCATATCTTTCTCGTTTATCATCATACTTTACTCATTCTTTTTCCTCTTATACCTTTTCCACGATGGCCCAGTGTTATCTCCTGTTTCCTTTCCACTGTAAATCTCTAGTATCTATTAGTGGATAATATCTATCGACCCATTCTCTTTATCAAGACCTTTTCTCTCATTTCATACTGCTGGTAACAATCTACCAAACGCTTTATCATAAACTCTACAAAGTTTATTGCATTACTGTTCTTTGTCTTTGGAATATAGTCTCCATAGCCTGTGCTTCTTGAATACTTCTTCGCCTCATTCCAGTTCCACTCTTGAATGCCACTTTCCTCTGTAGTTACTTCTTGCTTGTTTCACTTCAAGCACAACATGATCTCTTTCCCGGAGCGACGACCTATAAGTAAGGTGTTCTGCTGTTGGGTGACGGTACACAAAAACTGGATCCAGAGCTGATGGAGTGTCGGTGCATTTGACCCTAATGTTCACTGTGTGATGTGTTGTTACGAGACGTTGGTTCGTATCTCCATGGTAGCTTGACCTCCACGTGGATCCCAGTCTACCCAGTTCATTTCCCTAAGGTGCGCAAGTATGACATGTATATACACAGTCTCAATCGTGGGGATGGATGAGTTCCATTTAAGAGACCCATTTGGTTCGTGAGACCTTCTTGAAGAGCCGTACACTATCATGATATTAGTGTTTCATCGCCTACCATTACCTCTTGGTGTTTGAGTGTCCTTCAGAGGCCAGGGCTTCCAGTACCAGGGGTTCCAGTACCAGGGGTTCCAGTGCCAGGGTTTCCAGTACCACTGCTTCCAGTAGCAGGGCTTC
This sequence comes from Panulirus ornatus, assembly GCF_036320965.1. Classification (NCBI taxonomy): domain Eukaryota; kingdom Metazoa; phylum Arthropoda; class Malacostraca; order Decapoda; family Palinuridae; genus Panulirus; species Panulirus ornatus. Next base: position 21,712,812 of record NC_092270.1, read on the forward strand.
CAGTACCAGGGGTTCCAGTACCAGGGGTTTCAGTACCAGGGCTTCCAGTGTGAGGGGTTCCAGTTTCAGGGCTTCCAGTATCAGGGGTTCCAGTACCAGGGCTCTCAGTAATGAGGCTTCCAGTTCCAGGGCTTCCAGTGCTGAGGCTTCCAGTGCCAGGTCTTCCAGCACCAGGGTCTTCCTGATCTTCTACCGATGGCCAATAGTTTCTCCAACAAGTCCATTTCTTCTTTCTCGTTTTGCTATCCACACATTCCCTCTAATTTCCTCCTTCTGTTCCACTGGTCAGTCTCTTTCCAACAACACCTCTGGACCTGTTGTGTCCCATCCCAGCACACCTTCTGTAGCATGGACGATGCTCTCACTAGTCTTGTCTTCTTTTCCATGAGCTCTTTGACATGTTCTCTCTGGAACACCCTAAACTCTTTCCTCAAGAACCCCTTCTTCCCTTGATTCACTGAGCAGTAGCGAACATCAGGACCGATCTGCTCCTCACTACATCATGTCTCATGATTCTGGAACGATTTACTGCTAACGTCCTCCTCCTCCAGTCTGACACGATCGATATCAGTGGTCTTGGCTGGAATGTGGAGCCCCACTGTCTGCACACAGATGCCGCTGCAAAGGACATCTAAGCACAGATATGTGTGATGGCTCTTGGCTTCAAGCCTATATAGCCTCCAGTCACTTATTTCTCACTTATCATTAAGTAACTTTCCTATACCATACCCTCACTAACAGCTTCCACAGTTCCCCTGAGTTTTTCTGTGTTAGTTTCTTGGTTTCTCCTTTTCTAGTTGTCTTGTGCACCGCTTGTATAGCAGTTAGACATCTCCCTCCCTCCCTCTACTCCTATCCTCACTGATGTTGTTACAACCACATCCCTGGTGATGTTGTTACAACCACATCCCTGGCGATGTTGTAAGTGAGTGTTGTGCTAACTGTGTGTGTCGCAACCATGTCGCTAGGGCTTCTTCATGGCCGGCTGGAGAGAGAGAGAGAGAGAGAGAGAGAGAGAGAGAGAGAGAGAGAGAGAGAGAGAGAGAGAGAGAGAGAGAGAGAGGTGAGGTGAGGGTCTAGGCCAGTGGATGTGGTGGAGGTTGTGGATGGAGTATAGCAGGAGGCAGGTAGTGGTGGTGAGGCCAGCGACCGGGCTAGTGGGTATGCCTGGAGGGCGTCGGTTATATAAGAGTTACGCCAGCAGCGCGCCGGCTGCTGCTGCTCACAGCTCACACCACCGGACGCTCACTTACTACCACCTCCACCACCACCTCCACCACCTCCACCACCACCACCAGCAGCAGTTGCTCTGCTTCGTCAGCACCTACAGCAGGTCACGAGCGACGGTCGAACCCCATCCGATGTCTCTGGGGAGGAGGTGCGTCTGATGGACTCCAGTTTATGAGGGTCGACTTGGGTTTGATGGGATTTATGATGTTGTGATGGGATTTATATCATGGAGGATTACACCATGGTGGTCTGGATGACATCCATCATGGAGGATTACATGATGGTCTGGATGCTACACGGATGACATCCATCAAGGGGATGATCAGCCCCTTCGTCCTCCCTTCACCTCACTCTTCGCCTTCCTGGAACCTTCACTACAGCACTGGAACCTTCACTGTAGCACTGGAACCTTCACTACAGCACTGGAACCTTCACTGTAGCACTGGAACCTTCACTACAGCACTGGAACCTTCACTGTAGCACTGGAACCTTCACTGCAGCACTTGACCCACTACATATAACATATCCAGAGATACATCTTTCACTGTCATCACTACAGTGAACGTTTTGCATAACGCAGTGCATTTTCCACTGGAATGATAAGCATGTCTAGCGCATGAAACTGGCAGCGTCTGTTCCAGCGACCATAAGACTAAGGCATGTGTAGCGCACGAAACTGAGAGCGTCTGTTCCAGCGACCATGAGACTAAGGCATGTCTAGCGCATGAAACTGAGAGCGTCTGTTCCAGCGACCATAAGACTAAGGCATGTCTAGCGCATGACACTGTGAGCGTCTGTTCCAGCGACCATGAGACCATGAGTGAGGGTCGAGCGTTGGTGACGGGTTAACAAGGAGGCTGTATGCCAGTCATGGGTTGACTACATCTGCCGCTAGGGCTCCCACATTACCTGTACCAGGACTCACCAGTACCAGGACTCTCCAGTACCAGGACTCACCAGTACCAGGACTCTCCAGTACCAGGACTCACCAGTACCAGGACTCACCAGTACCAGGACTCACCAGTACCAGGACTCTCCAGTACCAGGACTCTCCAGTACCAGGACTCTCCAGTACCAGGACTCACGAATACCAGGACTCACCAGTACCCCTCATCAGTACCAGGACTCACCAGTACCAGGACTCTCCAGTACCAGGACTCACCAGTACCCCTCATCAGTACCAGGACTCTCCAGTACCAGGACTCTCCAGTACCAGGACTCACGAATACCAGGACTCACCAGTACCCCTCATCAGTACCAGGACTCTCCAGTACCAGGACTCACCAGTACCAGGACTCACCAGTACCAGGACTCTCCAGTACCAGGACTCACTAGTACCAGGACTCACCAGTACCAGGACTCACCAGTACTCACTTTCTCAGCACCATAACCCCAGCAGCTCTGCTCCTTCAGGTAGAGGGGGTCATGAAGTTCATGACCTGGGCTATATAGAAGATGACCTGCATGTCACCTCCTTCAGGAGCTGTCGTAACTCGTCATCATCGGATCGGGGTCAGAGATGCCTTCCCTAACAGCTTCATGCATCCAAGGAACATGATAAGCACACCTGATAAGAGGGAAGATCAGGCTAGATAACATGATAACCTGGAACCAGTTCTCAGTCCAGTTAAGCAGGGCGGAAGATGGGGGACCACTTGAGACGATAACCATGGCTAATGGGTGGTACAGACGACCCCATTAGGACACCTGACCTACTACCAGTCCAGTTAGACCCCTGTCGAAAATCACGTCTGAGGAAGAACAGATGAATATTATTATCCGTCCTGAATTGCTTTTATTCCCGGAAACAGAAACTGGAGTGTGGTGCTCCACTTGCAGTAGACTTGGCCTGGGTTGTTTGAGAATGAGGCTGTCTCAGATGAGGTATATCTCCTCATGTCGTGAGACACAGTCATGAGGACAGATTATATCTTAGCGTCACAAGTAAAGTCATTATCAGTCTCAATCTTAAGATATCAAAGCTTGATATGTTTCACGCATTTTGAGGAATATATGAGAGATCATCATAGTATAGGCACTCACAACCTCCAGTATGTCTACTCATAATCTTTTGTATGTGCATTCATAACCTCCTGTGTGTTCACTCACAACTTCCTGTATATTCATTCACAACATCCCGTATGCTCCTTCACAAACATCTGTATATTCTCTCATAACCTCCTGTATTCTCTCACGACCTTCTGTACTCACTCACAATCTCCTGTATTCACTCACAATCTCCTGTATTCTCTCACAAACTCCTGTATTCACCCACGATCTCCTGTATTCTCTCACAACCTCCTATATTCATTCACAACCCCTTGTATTCTCCTCTTACTCTGTGAGGCTCCATCAAGTCCATTCTCTTTCCCATGCTATAGCTGAAGCACACAGTGACACTGATCCACTTCCCCAGCTCACGTCTGATGTGGTAATGAATTAAGTAGTATCACCAGCCAATACAAGTCTGTTCTAATACCTTTACACAACAAGTTCCGTACTCAAGAGAGAATCAGATCTTCATGATCCTCCTCCCTTCCTTGTATATAACAAGTCTCCACCTCCACTTCACGTGATCTATATAGCTTCCTGTTCTACTTCCATCTTCCACCTGTCTACCACCATTAACTCCACTCGCGACTCCAAGAGGTGGATCAGGTATCTACATCCTCTAGAATCATCCACATACAAAAATGAAACAAAAGCTTTAAGCAGTTTGCTTCATCCATATTAGGAATACTCTGCATCTTTGTCATCACTCCATTTACGTCCTCATTCCACCATGTTGTGCTTTCCATTTTGGTACCTTGTTTTACTTTAACCATGGCTTCTTCTTCAACTAAATCTAAAGTCTCATCTTTGAAAATATCCCTTATTTTCCTGGTATATCTATTTCACTCTTGCCTTAAACTGTATTAACATAGACACTAGTGGTCCAGCTATGATACATTGTTCGTAAGTGCTACACAGCGAACTTCCTGGGCTCATTTTCCTCAGAACACATCCCTGACGACTATACATCTCTCTATACCTTCGTCAAGTCTTTGAGTTTTATCTTTACTTCCTACTTTACTGCGCAGGTTCTATATCCCCAACTATATCTATCATCTATTTATAAACTAGAAGAGTAAAGTTTGGCAGAATATGTGTCTGGTAAATGTCTCACTTAGTCTACAAGTTGAATAATCTTCTACAATCATGATATAACTCATAACACAAAGATGTATTCCTGTGTAAGACTAGAAATGTTAAATCTTGATACATTTTCCAAGAAAAGAGGAGGCAGTATCCCGCCTTGACGACTCCCGGGTCACACGAAGACGCAGAAGAGCGTGGAGGCCTTGTCCTTGAGGTGACCTGAGGAGAGATGGCCTGGGGCAGGTCAGCCAGCGAGCAACGCCGCTCACACCACACGTGACCATCTCTCCTCATGCTCCTCCAAGCCCCAGCCAAGACCCACACAATACCATGCTGACGGCGCTACCAGTACGCGTGACCATCTTCACCAGGGGCCTCCTCCAGGGTGTACACCCTGGCTGACGGTGTACACCCTGGCTGACGGTGTACACCCTGGCTGACGGTGTACACCCTGGCTGATGGTGTGTACATCCTGGCTGACGGTGTACACTCTAGCTGACGGTGTACACCCTGGCTGACGGTGTACACCCTGGCTGACGGTGTACACCCTGGCTGACGGTGTACACCCTGGCTGACGGCGCACACCCTGGCTGATGGTGTACACCCTGGCTGACGATGTACACCCCGGCTGACGGTGTACACCCTGGCTGACGATGTACACCCCGGCTGACGGTGTACACCCTGGCTGACGATGTACACCCCGGCTGACGGTGTACACCCTGGCTGACGATGTACACCCCGGCTGACGGTGTACACCCTGGCTGACGGTGTACACCCTGGCTGACGGTGTACACCCTGGCTGATGGTGTGTACATCCTGGCTGACGATGTACACTCTAGCTGACGGTGTACACCCTGGCTGATGGTGTACACCCTGGCTGAAGGTGTATACCCTGGCTGATGGTGTACACCCTGGCTGACGGTGTACACCCTGGCTGATGGTGTACACCTTGGCTGATGGTGTACACCCTGGCTGACGGTGTACACCCTGGCTGATGGTGTACACCCTGGCTGATGGTGTACACCCTGGCTGATGGTGAACACCCTGGCTGATGGTGTACACCCTGGCTGACGGTGTACACCCTGGCTGACGGTGTACACCCTGGCTGACGGTGTACATCCTGGCTGACGGTGCACACCTTGGCTGATGGTGTACACCCTGGCTGACGATGTACACCCCGGCTGACGGTGTACACCCTGGCTGACGGTGTACACCCTGGCTGACGATGTACACCCCGGCTGACGGTGTACACCCTGGCTGACGGTGTACACCCTGGCTGACGGTGTACACCCTGGCTGATGGTGTGTACATCCTGGCTGACGATGTACACTCTAGCTGACGGTGTACACCCTGGCTGACGGTGTACACCCTGGCTGACGGTGTACACCCTGGCTGACGGTGTTGTGGAAGAGGAAGACCACAGGGAGGTACTAATGTACTACGCCAGTGTACACTGATGGTTGTATAGTAGAATGTACTGATGTATTACACCAGTGTACACTGATGGGTGTATAGTGAGATGTACTGATGTGCTACGCCGGAGTAGACCGAAAGACAGCGTTTGATGTACAGTGAGTTATAGTACAGTGTACAGCTGACCGCTGATGGAGTGTACTGGTTGACCACAATAAGATGTAATAATGTACTAGACTTAGTGTACTTCTGTGTTACACTAAGCTGGTCTCCGGATCTTCATGTGTGACCCCGGTACTGAAGTTTCTGTATTTGTTCACCTGTTCTTATCTTTAACCATCCAGTATAGTGGTGATCGCTCGTCCTTCCCCGGTAACTTGTGTTATTTCTATCTTGGCGAAGTTCATACCAGTACAATACGAGTTTGTGGTGTCGTGAATACTATGTTTAAACGCTTGTTTACTGTTCCCTGTAACGACTGTCTTCTGATACAGTCTTTTAGCATTTTCGACTGCTGTTATCCCCTTCTCCTTGTTCGCTCTTCATTTCTAAGTCATTTCCATCTTTATATAGACTGAGAAAATGATAACAGAAGGTGAAGATCTCTGGTAAACCTATCATCAAAGTATTCTCGGCTTCGTATCGTCTGCCATTGTCTTGACAACATCCTGGTTCATGTACAACGTAATGATCAATCTAGTCTCCATTCATCATTGATCCATTCATCATTGATCCATTCATCATTGATCCATTCATCATTGATCCATACGAGCGCCAGAGCAGCTTATCCTGTCTGAGAGGCGAGCATCCAGGGATCTCACTGTCGAATACCACGCTCTGGAAGCCCTTACATCTTCATCACTTCCATCGCCTCTTCTGTCTGGAAGCATTACCTGGAATTCCATCTGATTCGTTCCAGCGAAGTGGCTAATTACTATTTCCGTCTTCCTTGTGAATGCAACGACCAGGATCAATGCGTTATCAGGCCAATTGTCTGGCGATCTGGTTCGTCCATTGCACTAATCCTCTTATCCTGGAAGTGCAGTCACTGTTTTGTGGGGACCTTTGGCCAGCATCCACCTCACACATACCACCTCATTACCTCAGTGTGTGTCTCTAGTGGCATTTTCCACCTCACACATACAACCTCATTACCTCAGTGTGTGTCTCTAGTGGCATTTTTCTCCTCAGTTCTGGTCAGACGTCGGTGTGGCCCAACACTTTCCGCTATCGTGTGTTTATTTTCTTCGTGTCCTTGACCAATGATATGGTTTTGCTCCACTTGCTGTGATGTGGAGAGGAGGTTTGAACTGATCAGACCAGCAGCCTCTGAGGAGAGAGAGAGAGAGAGAGAGAGAGAGAGAGAGAGAGAGAGAGAGAGAGAGAGAGAGAGAGAGAGAGAGAGAGAGAGAGAGACGCTGGTCTGTGAGAAACTACTGAGATGTGTGAGCGTGGAGAAGGAGGAGGAAAGCGAACTGAGAGGAGAGAGGACAGAGGATAGAGGACAGAAGACAAAGGATAGAGGATTCAAAATAGAATATATAGAATCCGGGATCAGTAAATAAAGATATGAGAGCTGACGAAGGTGTAATCGGATACAGTCTATTGCTGTAACTTCGAGGTAAAGTCATCATCGCCCTCTGTACTGACTGTAACAGCTCACACTCTGCCAAACACAGTAGTAACAGCAAGTTACTTTTCACCCGTGACGCGGTAATGACTGGTTACATGCCACTCCTTAGACAGCACGTGACTGTCTACAACTACAGTAGCGGCAACAGGTGACTGTCTAACACTACAGTAGCGACAACAGGTGACTTTCTACCACTACAGTATCGGTAGATAGTAGACCAAATTGCATTTGCAGCAAAGACGTTAGTTCATCTTTGAGAAAGAAAGACAGACACGTTTCCCACTGTGATCCAACCACTATGTAGGACCTTCGAGTGCGCTACTGTAGATATACAGTAAGATAACGATGATAGTAAGTGGCGCTGTAGTGATCACAGGTGTTTCATACAGTGAGGGGAGGAGGCCCTGGCTGGAGCAAAAACCTGTAGGAGGGGTAGAGGGACGGCTTTCTACGCCCACTTTACACTGTAGACCCACACTGCTACTTTGTGGTGAGGGTAGAGTGTATAGTCTTATACCCCAACACTTGCCCAGGAAACTTACTGATACAGATGAAGATTTTGCTAATACTAGTTAGGTATTTACTACTACTACTACTACTACTACTACTACTACTACTACTACTACTGCTACTACTTCTACTACTACTACTACTACTACAACTACTCAGGAGTGTAACGTTCACGCAGGACTGTGAGGCGCCACACAATTCATATAAGAATGAGGGGGCAGGTAATGCCACACTGTTTACCATCCTGCTCAACAATTCATCTGTGTTGTTATTCCAGTCTTTGTCAATCTATAACAAACTCTATTGCGATGCGGAGTGTTAATATACAACAGTTGCTGTGTTACAACATCAAGCATGATTATGATGCATGTATTATAAATGAAAGGAATGAGTCAGTTGTGGCTGTCAGAATATAATTGAAAACGAAAAATAAATGGATACCTCAGTTCCATCTACAAGATCATGAATGTGGAAAGTGTACATAATATGAATCTTCTTTCTTGTTATAGTTAATGACATGTAGACCTGACTATGAAAGGTTATACAAGCAGGAAAACACGAGAAGTGAGAATACTCCACAGTCCAGCAGCTATTCAGACGAAGTACAAGGCGTCCGAACATGTAATCTCAGAGCTGCCTGTCTTCACATACAGACTGTGCGACACACAGAACACGTGTCTCGGGTCCAAACCTCATTTGGAGTGGAACACATACACACAAGAGAACAATGACCAAAATGATACCTACAGAACAGAGATGGAGAGATCAGCAACATTATTAAGGTATGCAGATTGGGGATGGCTGAAGAGAGGTGGAACCAGGTGAATGAATGAGACAGAAGCCTTCTGATTGTACTATCGTTAGCCTAGACATACAGGAGGAGTCGCCCACCTCAGACGTGTGGGCAGTGTGGAACAGCTGCTCACATGAGACAATGACACCAGCTGTATGTAACAACCCATGCAGACGTTGGGTTGTTTGTAAAGTGGAATGTGTCTAGAACGGAGCGGAAGAGGGGAATGATGATGATGATGATCATAATGTTTACGTTGTGATGAATTGAAGTAGACGAACAATTATGGACAGACACAGACGCACAGATCTTGTACCCCATCCGTACGTAGCTATTACTTCAAACCTTCTAAGAAAAATAGAGTTTCTAATGTTCAACAAACTCAGTGTGTGTGTGTGTGTGTGTGTGTGTGTGTGTGTGTGTGTGTGTGTGTGTGTGTGTGTCTAGTCGTCTGAAGACAGACAGTATCATTTCATACATTTCTATTACCTGTTATGATAATGTATGTTGTACCTACACTCTATCAGTCATAGCGAGGCCCACGGACAACCCCATGGTTTACCTTGACCGCTTCAGGTGCCTTGGTGCAGGCCGTCAATATCACGTCGCCCCCCATACACCACATCGCTCCAGTTCTTTCTATCCAGCCTCTTCACTAGACCTTCGTCTTTCTTTCCCCTTTGATCTCTTTGTTTCCACCACATTAATACTGTGGGTCAGCCTCCCTACCCCTATCCTCTCCATATACCATAACACCACATCCTCATACTAGAACCATAACACCACATCCTCATACTAGAACCATAACATCACATCCTCATACTCTCTCACTAAGCTCTACAACTTTCCTTTGGGGTTGGCCATCAAGGAGTCATGTCAATCACTATGACCAACTGATTGACTCTCCACAACCCACTATCCTCTAACCACCTGAACTCTACTGGGGTCCAACTCTACTGAGGGCCTAGTGACCAGCTGGGTGTACATAGCAACGGCAAGAACTGGCCATAAAAAGAAAACTTATGTTTTCCAACTTTTGATAAGGATTCAGCAGATATGTTCCTTTCTCCCTCTCTCACCAAACCGTCCATAAACACATCAAACAACCTTGAAGCAGCTCCACCTTCGCTGAGAACCATTCTTTCTCCTGTCTTCTTACTCCCACACACGCCCCACGCGTCAAGTAAAATCATCTAATTCCCTTTTTGTAATCTTTCAGTTACCCTAATCATCCTCATCTCCTTCCACTGGATGCATCTTTGACCGCTGTCATACACTTTTCCTCATCTCTTCAAACTTGTCTCACACACATTCTACAAAGCAAACACCTGGCCCACACTCCTCCAACGTGTTCTGATATCATATTGTTCTCCCTCAGTCAAGTACTCCGTACACGACAGGATCCTCTCAGTCAACACTCCCACACACACACACACACACACACACACACACACACACACACACACACACACACACCTTACCCTACATACGTAAGAGAACTATATCGTTTATCATACGAATGATAGTCGTCTTTTCCTCTTAATGGATATGCTATGAAATATATATACTGTGAGCTGTGCGAGTCCTTACGTTTCTCAACCATACGTACGTATGAATAACAATTCATCGTCATCATTGTCACCACTTCAGTGTAAATCTGTTCTGCAATCCCCGTCACAACCTGAATTATACAACAATTCATCATTCCCCACCACAACTACAACAATCTATCTTGTTTTAGGCTTTCGCTTCGTCTTTCATCATCATCATCCCATTCGCTATCAACTGGTTCACTCCGCTCATTCTTTAAGCTCATCACATCTACCTCCATATTAACTTAAACATTCAACAGTCCTCAAGAACTCTCTTTCCATTTCCATGTCACATCTCTGTCTACTTCCTCATCTGTTCCTTTCACTGTCATCCCCATCTGTCTTTTCGTATTCCTCTTATATTCACCTACCCCAAAAGCGTTTTCTTATTCTCTCTTCAATTCATCAATGAGCTCTCTCTTCTCATCTCTCATTTGTTCTCTTTTTCAGCTCTCATACCTAGCTTTCTCTTGTATTCCTCCTGTCTCTCCGTTCTTTCCTAGCAGATACAATACACTCACATTCTCTGTTTCAATAACGATTTAACTTCTTCATTTAACCATCTACCTCCTTTCTCATACATCCATATCCCATCTTCTATATACCGCATACGTCACCAACACATACAGTTTTCTGGGATATTTTCCTATGATTTAATCTCCTTTCCTCTTACTCTATGTTGTTCTTTACTATACGTCTCCCTGTAGCTCTGCATACAACCGACCCCCATTTTCAAACTAGCTCACTTCCATCAGTTCTTTCGTACATGTCATTTTCTCTCTTCCTAAATCCACTGCCTAGTTCCATTCTCACCTCCACCAAATACCCATATGTTCCTCCTAATTGCCGTCTTTCTCAACACGTTCACATCCAACAGCTCACTCTTGCTTGATAACCCTTAATGTGATTGGCTAAGCGAACTAGTCTTGACGTCACTGTATTACACTTAGTCGTAGCAACGAAGGAGGACCTTGTAGATGATGTCTTAGATAAGGAGGAGTTTGCTATGAGTGATCCTCGAGAAGATACTGTTCAGCAGTGTTCACTGCTGCACTGTAGGCCAACATGACGGCCGTGAAATAAGGAAAAGATACGCAGTTTTACACTGCAGATTATAATGGTCTTTACCCCCTCCCCCCTTCACTCCCTAAACTACATAACAATTCATCACTCCCCACCACTCCCGGAGATATACAACAATTCATCAGTCCCCCAAGATTATTTCCTCACTTATTTAGCGTGGCAAAGAAAATGGGAAGAGGTGGTTTGATAAAGGTTTTGAGATCGATCAAAGGTTTTGACAGTCTTGACCCGAGCCCAGTTGTCTAACTTCACTTGGAATGAGATACAAACTCGTGGTCAAACGTTTTACTTCGAACTAAACAAAATATTTCTTCCTAAGCATGATTGTTGACATACAAAATAAAATAGTAAATACGTTTGAAAATCACAAATACTTCGCTTCAAATTCATGACTGACTTTATTTGCTTTTCTGTAGATGTAAAGTTTCTAAGTATTTTCCTGTTTTTGTTCTCTTCTTCTATTGCAAACAGAATCGAAAACACCAAGTGGTTTGTTACTATTTGCATTCAATTGAATTCCTTGTTCAACAAAGTCTCCTTCGTACACATATTAATCAGAACATAATCCAGTAATCTATTATGACCTTTGTCTCAACTAATTCACTTATGGAATCATCTTAGGTCAAATCCCAACTTCGTGAACACAATTCCTCTTTCATCTCACAACTCGACAACCTTTTTCCCATTTTCATTGACGCAGGAATTCAGCGTCCACTTATTCATAATCGTCAAGTCATGAACGCCATGTTGCTCCTCGTGTCCTCTCCAGCCCTCACATCTTCAGGTTACAATGTAAACACTGGATGTCTGCATGAGGGAAAACCTCATCTATAGAATCCAATCTCATTTCTTGTCATCCATTGATCATTTTGCACTCAAATCGATGGATTGATCCCACTTTTCCTGAACAAAATAATCTCTCAGAAGCACTTATATATCTGCCAGGATTCTCAAGTACCCAAGAAAAGCATTTCCAACGTACCCAAGATCCTTGAAAATATCACTTATCGTCCACAGAACTGCTGGATGGACCCAATATCCTTGACCATGAAGCGTGCGTGTGTGTGTGTGTGTGTGTGTGTGTGTGTGTGTGTGTGTGTGTGTGTGTGTGTGTATGTGTGTGTGTGTGTGTGTGTGTGTGTGTATGTGTCTGTGTCTGTGTCTGGACCTCGCTGTGGTGGCTTTCAAGGGCCTGCCTCCAGCCACAACCACTTGTCCCCAAACTCACACACACACACACACACACACACACACACACACACACACACACACACACACACACACACTGTAGTCTGTTTTTAACTCCACCATGAACACCGTCTCCCCCCCCCCCCCATATCCCCCCAAACCCCACCATGCAAAGTTAGCGAGTTCGAAAGCCGGACGTCCTCGCCTCCTGTACTATAACGGTACCTCTTCGTATATGATGCAGTTTGGATGATGAATAACGTCTGCAATGGAGTCAGAGGGATCTTTTTTTGGCGTTTTTTTTTTTATATAACTTCATCCATCTCGGAGAGGGCCATCATCACTACACCTCACTATCATCTCACAAACTACTGGATACATACGAGGTATCAACACTACTAGGTCACACTTCCTTATCTCTATACTTATCTTCCATCTTCCCTTCCGTTGATACGGGTCAGTCGGCCACATACCCGCTGTTCATCTCACACGGGCCAGCAGTGTGGGCCAAGTGGCCAGGTTAAGGTGTTCCGTGTGCCATGTGGCCAACTTAGGGTATTCCGTGGGCCAAATGGATAGCTTATGACAGTAGAGACAGCAAAGGCCATCGCAATCCTTCACGAAGACCATCTGGTATTCGCTATGCACATATATTCACCCCAGCCTTAGCCAGGTACGTATTCATCGACCAGCCAACTGGGGAGGATGAACAGCTAGGTTGGGTGTGGACCGAATGCCCCTGTCCTAGATTCAAACTCTGGTCGGTTCGCGACCCTAGTGAGCGACGAGATGAACATAGACTAATCATTCATCTTGTACAGATAATCAAAACGCTGGGGAGTAACATGGGTCTATTTAAACGCCTCGTCTGAAACTTGGGTCAAGTCACTCACAGTCTACCTTGTGGAATGTCTGTGATCTTTACCAGTTTAGATACAGTCTTTCAGCCGCTTCCTACGACTGTACATCATCATCTGGGGTTGTGTGCCTCATCTGCTACATCTTCTACAAGACTACACTAGTCATTTACTGTCATTTCTCCTCAATTCATCCATGTACGTTTCTCTACTCCACATTAAACTACATGTTACTGAACATATTCCCTTCACAAACAGGCTAGAAGGGGTTTTTAGAATGTTCATGTTTGTAATCCTTTGTATTCCTTTGTTTCATAATGGCGCTTCATACAAGTGAAGTTTCAATTATCATTTTTTTTTCATTAGATATTTCCCCCACAGCTTAAATACAAACCTCAGAGATTGTAATTCACTTCAATGATCAACAGTCATGTGATTCTCACCATTGTTTTACATTATATCGTTCATGTCCCAACATATCCCATCATTCCCAACAACACTCAACGGCCATGAGTAAATGGATGCAGATGTAGCGTACAAAGGCCTGGTCCTTTAAGCTAGTCCCCCCCCGTAATGGCCTTAGAATATCTATACCCATCACTTAAGTGTGTTAAAGACACAGGTTAACATTTTGACATGGTTACACGAGTTGGTTTCTTCACTACGGTCTGTCAAATTGGACTTTATGAGGAAAGTGTTATAAAACAGGAGTATTAAGGATTGGTAAGTCATTCTTAGAAGTATTGTGAATCATTTAGGACAGTTTGTGTGCTGGAGAATGTCTGTTAAAAGGACAGTCTGTGGACGGGAGATTGTCTTTGAAGAGGACAGTTTTTGGACGGGAGAATGTCTGTTAAAAGTCACACAAAAACCTGCTAGGGTAACTGGGAAAGGATTCCATGGTGATCATCACATGGAGTAAGGGATGGACTGGACCTGGCCAGTGGTCGGTAAAATAAAGTACAGTGATGCAGAGGATGATGTGAGGTAATGATGCGCTAGTGAGGATGGTTGTGAAGGATGTACATATTACAGGCATTACTTAGAATATATCCTCCACGTGATTGGGTACAATGCGCCACAGTAGGGGCGTGAGGGCAGGGTATTCAACAGCACCTGTGGAGGCAGCAATATTCAACAGCATTTGAGGGTAGTGGGCATTGAACAGCATTTGAGGGTAGGGGACACTGAACAGCATTGTAGGGTAGAGGGTATTCAACAGTATTCTACCAACACCATAAGATAAACATTTCTAAAAACATGGTTAGTCCCCATCGCTTTATGTCTGTTGTTTTCTCTAATAATTGTCTGTTCAAATTACTCAATTATTAAAAAATCTTATCCTTATCTAATCCCATTATATTAATCAATGTTCAAAAGGCACTTCACCTCGTTTTGAAATGGCTACTTAATCTTTTTGCTTTACATTCATCTCTTCCTGAATTCTCATTTTTGTCTTATGTATATCTAGTTCATTTGTTATCTTTTCTTTCTCATTTTAGGTTCATGTGCATTGTCTTCGTGACATTTTTCACCTCCTCTTCCGATGTCAAAATCGGCATTCTTATTTCCTGCTTCAGACCTGTAGTTTTCATTCTTCTTTCTCTAGCTTCAATAACGTATTCAGATTCTAATCCGATCATACCAGGTCTAGGTCGTGTTCGTTAAGGTTCCAAAACCTGTTTTGGTCGAGTTTAGTCAAAGTCCTGGTTCAGATATTTCAAGTCCAGACCATTGATTGCCAAACTTCCACAAAGGCAGTGATTTTTATCTACCTCTGGTTTACAGATGTTCAATTTTCATGTTATGAACCAACATATACAGAGCCATGAGTTAACATGACTCACAGGCGTGTGTATGCTAATTCCTCACATGCTGTTTCAGTGTTTCTTGAACTGAAGGTAAACATTGATCTCCGCTTCTAACTTTGGATGAGACATGTCGTATATCATCTCTACTGTACAATAGTAGTAATACATATACATTGGTTATAACTTGTGAAGCTCTCTACATACATCGAAATTAATCAACATTAAAATCAACAAAGAACGTATTTATCATCTTGCAAGACTGTAATGAGATCATCTAATGTTCCTGGCAGTAAAATCAGATAAGATCTGATCAATGTATCAGTGTATGTTCAGAAAACTACATCACTTGTGTAATAATGGGTAAAATAACAATTGGGTATTAACACATTCATTCTCAAACTGGAAACACCACTCCCTCAGTTTACATCACATTTGTGAATCTTCCTTGTTTACTCCTATCAAACATCAAAGTGCTACCATTATACACTACAGTAACAGAAACGTGTTAGGTCACATCACATCGCCTTCTCCATCCTGGGAACCTCACATACTGAACACAACACAGTCTGCTTCCCCCAGACTGAGGGAATGTTGTTCAAGACCAGCAAGTGATTTCTATTCGGGGCAGCTTCCCATATCAACAGAGGCCTTATTTACCCCAGTTTGGAGATGTGAACACATTTCTGGGACTGTTCTCCCTCCGTCTGATCAACTCTCTCATCCTATCACCTCTCTTTACCCATTCCTCTATCCTCCCCCCGTGTTCTCCCTCCTTATTCGTTATCACAAAGATCTTTAACAAAGTCCTAACATACCTTAGATGGACTCGCCTCAAACTTCAACCAAAATTTGGTTCGTCTATGGCTAATAAATCCTGTTATCTTCTAAACAAACATCAAAACCCACCAATATGACTTCACAGCTTCTCCTTCACGTCAAAACAACTTTAGAATCTTCCAGCTCTGGTGCTCACACAACCACCATATTTTCATTAACCTGTACGTAAATATCTGTCGTTTCTAAAGTCTTATATTCTTATTTCGATCCTCTCACACTCTAACATACGTCTCCTCTATATTTGGAGATACTTTATTATCTTTGGTCAACAGTGTATCATCAACTGATGTTATTGCCGAAACAGATATCGACTATCTAGGATTGCTTCATGATACACCTGGGACTCCATGTTGACACTATTAATGATACTTGGACCTCAGCGTCACACGAGAGTATCCTCTTACCAAAGGTTCCAAACCTGTTTCACGATCTAGTTATCCCGTTTGATCTGGTGACGTGGTGTTGTATACCTTACTGACAACCCGACCCTCTGCTCATTTTGTGATCCACCGCAATATTTAGTCGTCTATACTCCTTGTCACCCCTCACACAGGCGTCCTGTTCCCTCTCCTTCACAGGTCATGTTGTGTGAAGATGTAAAGGGAAGACGATACAACATTACCTAACACTCAAAGGAATTTTTGGAGGAAATGCTTCAGGCGACGTCTACAACATCACCACAAAAAAGTTCATTAAGTTGTCGGGTTCTTCATTTCTCAGATTCGTAAAACATTTATCATTTTCATGGTTGCTGTTATTTTTGAACGCAAAAGTTTTAAGCGGAACAGATTGTCTTGAAGGTTTTACGTCAGTGATTTAACAAGTCGTGGTATTTTGAGCAGTAGACAGGTAGATCTGAGCATGGTAAGGTCCCCATCCTTCACCTCAACTGATGTCAGACTTCATCAAACTCGTGTCTATAGCGATTGGGGATGAACAGCTTTTTGTGTATCTTCACTGTGGATGATTCTAAGCTGGTATTTGCAGCGGTGAGTTCAGGTGGGATGGCTGCTATACGACGTCTCTGTTTTTGGGTGAGGTGAGTTAGAATATCAAGTGACATGTCTGGCTCCAGAGATCAGCTCGGGTTCTTCCTTGAGTGTTCTTCCCCATACGTTCTGTAATCATGCACGCCCTTCTGAACTTGTGTTTGTAATTGCCTGTTCATAATGTATGGAAGGGAGTTCTCCACTCTTTAGGCTTCCTGTTTTGAACTGGAGGATGTGTGTGTGTGCGTGTGTGTGTGTGTGTGTGTGTGTGTGTGTGTGTGTGTGTGTGTCACTATGTGTCTATATGTCCAAATGTGTGTTTTTGTACGTCTTTGTTCAATCCCTGTAGAACATTTCATTTCCTCCTCTCTCGTTTGCCAGAACTTACAGAAGATGGAGGTAAGGTTGTCTCCTAATGTGGAGACCGACAACCAAAGACTAGATGAAGTGTTGGCCATTTCATTATAGCATCTCATCACATACAATTCTAATTTCATCCCTTTTTCTCGTCTTGTAAGAGAGGCTAGTCACTGTGCTTCGATGATTCACGAATTATTCTAAGTCTTAGTTTCGTGAGAGATCCATATCACTAGGTTCAAGCATCATTATCAGCCATGATATCACTCTCTAATTGATTTGCTGAAGACAGAGACGAATTTAAGGAGGTGACGTCACAGTATTTCGGTATAGGGTGAGGTGATGATGTGCGAATGTGTGACCTGACCACACCCTAGTGTTGAGGAGGAGCTGCTGGCCTCGCTGGATTAAGTCACCTCCATGAACGCATATGATCGAACCTCAATGAGCACATCAGCTACACACACACACACACACACACACACACACACACACACATATGAACGTCTGAACCTTCTTGAACGTCTGTGTGCCACAGACAACCACAAGCATGACCTGTAAACTACCTGACCTCAACCTCTGCTTCTTGTGAAGTGATTGGTTCTTTGAAGAAGACCATAACAATAGGAATGTTGCCCTTGTTTTCCAGGGAAAGGGCAGTGATTGGGGAGGTCTCGAAGGTGTGTTGTGGCGGCGTCTCCACGAAGAGAGAGAGAGAGAGAGAGAGAGAGAGAGAGAGAGAGAGAGAGAGAGAGAGAGAGAGAGAGAGAGAGAGAGAGAGAGAGAGAGAGAGGAGGAGTACCTATGTCATAGTTTAGCCCAAAGGTAATTCTGGCTCACGGCCATTTTGCGTAATTCATAACACTATCTCTGTCTACTACGACGCTCAGATGATGCGTTTATCAGGGAAGGTTTCGCTATAAGTCAAGTTTTCTCTGAAATGTTTTCTCTTGTTGTTTTACACATGTGTTTTCTGTTTCTCCAGGTAGCGCTCTGAAGAATCATTCCATCAAATGAACCTGGACATTAACTTGGACTCTTGTATATTATTGTTTGATACGTATTTAGGCTTTTCGAATGAAGTCGTACTGTAGTCTGGATCATTCTGCCTTTACCTTGTTCAGTTACTTATAGATGCATGACCGTAATGGTGATGACCCCAGTGCGCTGCGCGACGCAGAGGATCATGTAAGATTCTCTTGTTTCTAAAGTGTTCAATTCCATTCTTCTCAAAGTTTATAGTTGGTCAAACGCTTCGATTCCTTCGACCTGGATGCGTTTCCTCACTTATAAGCAATTCATTTATATTTCTGGGGGATCATACGATGTAGCAAGAGGCGACATTGCTTCTTATGTAAGCTTATTTAAACAGCTTGATCTTATTTGGCTCAGGGAGAGAGAGACAACAGGAAATGCCTTCCCATGAAGACTTCCTATGAGATTCCGCCATCAGGTAGGTTCATCAGGTAGGATCGGGGTCCTAGTCCAGGGCAGAGGGAGACTACACCAAGGTATGAGGATCGTCTTGGCTAAGGAGGGCCTACCGGTGAGGGATGAGGGAGGGAGAGGGAGAGAGACGTGTCGCAGGGAGGGGAAGGTAGAGGTGCGACGGTGACCAGGGAGAGCAAAGGGGGAAGGGAGCTTCACGCCAACACCAAGGTCAAGGTCCCACGGTTCGTGTTGCCAGGCAGACCCCGGGAGTGGCGTCAGGCAGGGAGGGTGTGTGTGTGTGTGTGTGTGTGTGTGGGAGGGGCATCCAGCGCGACCTAACTCACCGATGTACCGCTGGGGGCGCTTGGAGGAGGAGGAGGAGGAGGAAGAGGAGGGGCGAGTGCACTTCACGGTAGCAGCTGGAGACAAGGAGTGCAAACCCGAGACGCGACAGCCACGGTTCGTCCCTGTTGGCTGGAGAGGACACATGGATGAGTCGTGGCCACATTGCGTTAAAAGCAGTGAAATAAGAAGCAGTGACGTATCACTGGTGTGTGTGTGTGTGTGTGTGTGTGTGTGTGTGTGTGTGTGTGTGTCGTGATTGGGGAGGATTGATATAGATGGGTAAGGAGAGTTGATGAGGCAACCATAGGTGAGGGTGATGGACAGGCAGGATGTAGCTGGTTGAAAGCGGACCAGTGGATGGTGAAGAGAAGGGCACAGTAAACTGTGAGGTATTAGTTGATGACGGTGGGTCACTGGTGCGTGCCTGGGTGGGTGATGTTGATGATGGTGGGTCACTGGTGCGTGCCTGGGTGGGTGATGTTGATGATGGTGGGTCACTGGTGCGTGCCTGGGTGGGTGATGTTGATGATGGTGGGTCACTGGTGCGTGCCTGGGTGGGTGATGTTGATGATGGTGGGTCACTGGTGCGTGCCTGGGTGGGTGATGTTGATGATGGTGGGTCGCTGGTGCGTGCGTGGGTGGGTGATGTTGATGATGGTGGGTCGCTGGTGCGTGCGTGGGTGAGTGATGTTGATGATGGTGGGTCACTGGTGGTGAGTTGATGATGGTGGGTTGATGATGATGGGGTTGATGAAGGTGGGTTGATGATATGGTGGGTTGAGAGTGTCAGCAACATCCCAACCTCCCACCTCACAAATATAAACAGAAGGTTAAGTTCTCAACTCGTAATGATCAGGTACAAAATGCCTCGAACTTAATGACTTTCTACCCAACTGGCAAACAGTTTCTCTAAACAGCTGAACAGCTGAAGTTTACCCATCAACCAAAGCAACCCTCCCAGACTCTCTCTCTCTCTCTCTCTCTCTCTCTCTCTCTCTCTCTCTCTCTCTCTCTCTCTCTCTCTCTCTCTCTCACAAAACCTCGAAGCAGCACACAACATAACACACGCACACTTGAATCCTCCTCCCAGACGTCTTTCATTCCTGGCACCTTCTTTTTTTCAAGTGTTGACATTTCTCTGAAGCAAAAATGATTATCGGGAGAGAATTTCGCCTCTGGGCTCACATGTTGGTGAGGTGACGATCCATTGATATTTTCAAACGCCATAGATCATTTCCTGGTTCATCATCATCGCTTCATATGCCTCGTTTAGCCCAATTACAGCACGGTGTCGCGCCCCCCATATATCACATTAATTTAATC
The DNA here is from genome assembly GCF_036320965.1 of Panulirus ornatus. Taxonomy (NCBI): domain Eukaryota; kingdom Metazoa; phylum Arthropoda; class Malacostraca; order Decapoda; family Palinuridae; genus Panulirus; species Panulirus ornatus. Next base: position 21,733,342 of record NC_092270.1, read on the forward strand.
AATTCTATCCCACGTATACTTCTCACTGTCCTGAATATTCAGGACCCCGATACCCCAAAGCTTCTAATACACCAACCATCTATCTCCTCGGCGTCTACTTAGTCTTATTTCATTCATCCTCATCATGTGCCAGACCATTTCAGCTCTGCTTCATCGACTCTCGCAATCACACTTAACTTATCACTACACCTCTCTTTTCCAGTGTCTCTCATTATACAAAGATTCAGATTCATAAAACACAGATCTGTCCCCACCGAAAAACCAGGCATCTTCCTCCCATTTTACTCTCAAACACGCCTTGTTCTCCAAGTCAAAACTTCTCACTGTAGTTAGTAGCTTCAATCCCACACCTTCTATTCGTATCACCTTCCACAAGGCTTCTTCTCTGCTCGCCTTATCGTACGGTTTCTCCAGATCCAGTATTTGCCACGTAAGCTCTTCAAAGCAAACACCAGCTTCCACACATTCTCTTCCTCTACTGAATCCACATTGCTTCTCTCCTGTCTGACGCTCTGTGGATGTCACCACACTCACAATCACTAGTCTCTCGCTTATTCACCTTATATCGCCAGAGATCGAACATGATCTCTGTCTCACCTACCCCTTTAAAATAGCACCATACAGCGCATTTTGCCAGTCCTCTGGCACTTCACAGGGAGCCACAAGAACGTCGAACAGCCTTACTCACTTATCAACAACACAGTCACCCCATGTCTTGAGAAACTCAACTGCAGTCCCATCCACTCCTGCCCTGTTGCCACACTTCCTCTCATGCGAGACTTTCGCGAGTTCCTCTCCTCTCATCATAACATTCGCCTTGACTCTCCGCATCTCACGCCATCATGCTCACTTACTAATCATCCTCGAATGTGAGGGTGAGGTGTTGGGTGGAGTGTGAGCTGGTTGCCTGCTCCAGGACTTAAGCTTAGAGGCCCTACTGAGTCTTGTCTGGTGACGATGGTGTGTGAGAGAAAGCTGTTCAAGCTGGTGACGCAGGTGTGGAAGATAAAGCTGTTGAAGCTGAATCTTAGCTGGTGACGTTGGAGTGTAAGCTAAAGCTGTTAAAGCTGAAGATGGAGATAATGATCAAGCTTTGAGAACTGGTGGTCTAGCGAGGGAGTAACTGAACTTAGCGGTGTAGAAGAGGAATGCATATAATTATCATGAGTAAAGAGAACCTTTATTATGCAAAGGTCTTAAAGATGTCTGGTTCTTCCTCAGGGACACCAGTCTGGACTGTGACTTTATTTCTACGTTTTTCCAACATTTCTTGAGGAACTCCCGTGATCTCTGCTTCCGGTTATCTCTGCTCCGAGATTATAGAGGACATATAAAAGACATCTGTATGAAGGCGTTGGGGAACTCAACCAATGACTCCCCGTATACCATTTGTATGTGTATCAGTTGATCTTCTCAAGTGAGGGACATGGCTGAGTTCTCCAAGGCTTCTGACTCTGTCTTTCCAAAGATTTTGGCTTCGTAAATCTTAACTTCTAAACATTGCTGGACAATGTACCTGCAATTTGACAGACGTAGACCTGCCTTCAATGCACTGAAACAGTTCTCTCGCTGAAGATGTGCACGGATCCAAAACGTTAACACGATATTTCCTTCAAATAAAGAAATTTTAAATTTCTTTCTGTCTCTTTTGTTTTTTCAGTTTCCCAATTATTTCGATTTCGCTTCATGTCACTTGTTCAACACCCAGAGGACCAGCATCTTGACGAAGATCTACCCACCTCCAGAAGGTCTAGACTCTTTGATTCCTTCTGTAAGATGATAAATATTTTGTTTCAATGCTTCCATGACATCTTCGTCGGTCTATGAGAGACGAGCGGGAGGCACGTGGACTTTATGACATCCCCCCAAAAAAAATACTCCATATCAAAGAAAACATGAAACCATCTCATCACAGAAAACGTACAGATTTTAATATCATTTTAATGAGATGAATTTCTGTTCGTTATGATGTCTCTCTTGGGCGATGACACGGAGGTAGAGGTGGCTTGTAGGTTTTTCTTACGTTACACAAGATTGAGATGGGAATGCTTTTGATCAGCTTAGCGTGAAGAACACAACCTTTGTGACGAGGATCACAGTGTTTCTCTGTGCAGTTGTATAATGGCTGAGGTCAGTATGTGTGACGTAACGCCCAGAAGCAAACACAGGTTATGTAACGGAGGCACAGGATGGATGCCACGTCACACTCAGGGATGGCTGGCAGGCAGGCAAACAGACAGAGAGAGGCAGGGTGCGTGGGAGGGAGGGAGGCAGGGTGTGTGAGAGGGAGGGAGGCAGGGTGTGTGGGAGGGAGGCAGGGTGTGTGGGAGGGAGGGAGGCAGCGTGTGTGGGAGGGAGGGAGGCAGGTGTGAGAGGCAGTGATGCAGGATGTGTGAGAGTGAGGGAGGCAGGGTGCGTGGGAGGGAGGGAGGCAGGGTGTGTGAGAGGGAGGGAGGTAGGGTGCGTGGGACGGAGGGAGACAGGGTGTGTGTGAGGGAGGAGACAAAGTGCATGGGAGGGAGAGATACAGGGTGTGTAGGAGGGAGTGAGGTAGTATGTGTGGGAGAGGGAGGCAGGATGTGTAAGAGTGAGTGAGGTAGGGTATGTGAGAGGGATGAAGGCAGGGTATGTAGGAGGTAGGAAGGCAGGGTGCGTGGGAGGGAGGGAGACAAAATGCGTGGCTGGAGGGAAACAAGGGAGGGACATAGCCTTTAAACTGTTGGGTGAAGGACAACAAAGGAAATAAGAGAAGAAAGAGACAGTCAGTGAGGAAGACAACGACATATACAGCAAGGTAGACAGGAAGAGGTTGACAGGGAAGCTGACAGGGAGGCAGTGAGGTAGAGTGGAGTTTGCTCCGGCAGAGGGAGGACGGAAGGGGGTGGAGGTGGGGAATTGGGCAATATAGTAGTGGGTGAGAGAGGGGAAGGGCGTTGTAGGGTTTAGATGTAAGCGCTACTTTAGGATAAAGGTCTCGTGAGATAAGAAGATGGTGAGTTGATGGTGGGAGGTGGCAGGGAGGAGAGTCCAGACGCCAGGACTGGGTTGGTAGGGGGCAGGGAGGACTGTCACCAGGCTTGGTGGCAGGGAGGAGAGTGCAGACGCCAGGGCTGGGTTGGTAGGGGGCAGGGAGGACTGTACGCCAGGCTGGGACCAGGAATGCGTCGCGGGACATGGCTGCGTATGAGCGACGGTGGGATTTTCTCTTTCATTTCATTAAGTTATCAGGTTAGACGTCTGATAACGTTGTTGAAGAAAACGTGTAAGCTTTACCTGCTGTGGTGAAGAGAACTTGAATCCCCCCCACAGATGAGAACATCCTGAAACAGCGCTTGTGACACGTCGGTGTGTAAGTCTACGCGAGAGATGTGTTAACCCTACGCCATGACAAGAGTCCCTAAACCAGTAATGTTCGTCCCTCGGAGGAAAGAACTGGGCCTTTCTTATACGTCTCACACGTAAAAAGTTTTTCTTCTGTGTCCCTGACGATCAACCAGTCTTCAAGGTGCTCTTGAATGTGGCGAAGGGAGGGGGAAAAAAATGGACACCTGAGCCAAGGGGCGCAAACCGTATGTTATGAAAAGAGACTAATATTTATGTAACATATTTATGTATTAGCAGAAAAAAACAAGTTAAGGTGGAGGAGGGAGGAGGATGGGGTTGGGGAGTCATAATGTGAACACGCCAAGTTTGGGCTTCGAACCAGTCCAGGAAATGCATCAACGGGTACGTAAACATTCCTCAGGACGAGACCATTACAGCTAGTTCTCTCTGGCGATCGTTAGAGGTCGTCAGGCAGTGAGTTGCCTTCTTTAACCACCGTCTGTGACACTGCTGCAGCTGCTGGTTTAAGTACACTACCACTTACACGAGACTTTTAGTAGTCGTAAAGATAGTGGCAATGCACTTATCAATGTACCTCTAGGTCGCCAGGCTGGGAGACATCTCGTGAGAGATCAAAAAAAAGTAGTTGTCTCTCTCAGGGAAGCTGTTAAGAGAGACAGGTGCCACTGTGCTGCCAGGGGAAGGCTTCTGCCGACCAACGACCCTGCTGGTGTGTCGCCATGAGCACTGGAGAGATCCATGGCCTTCCCGGGGTGTTGCCATGAGTACTGCAGAGCCAGAGGGAAGGGAGAGGAAGTGTCTAGCCTTTGGGTGAGTGTGAGGGCGTGTAGATAAGGGAGGAGGTAAGGTTCTCGGAACATGGGAAGGATGGGGTGAAGGGCGGACCAGTCAGGAGGAAGGATGGGGTGGTGGGCGGTCAGCCAGAGGGAAGGATGGGGTGGTGGGCGGAGAGGCAGGAGTAAGGTGTGGAGACCCCGAGGCGTTATAGGACCTTGAACTTGGCAACTATTGGTCACGAAGGTCCAGAACCAAGTGGGTAAGCGTTGATGTATATAACTGGCGTCACTGTTCTACTTGAGGCGTTGGCCAGGGTGTTGCTGATGGTGGAGGTGTTGCGACATCAAGGAGAAGGTCGATCCTGGGATCCTTTTAACCATAAAAAAAAAGAGAATCGTATAATCTTAAGATCTGAGAGACTGGCGTATGGTAATAGCAAGGAACAGATCTCTACCTCTGCTGTTGTACCTGCTGTTCTGTTTCCTCTGCTGTCACTTGAATATACACCCCTCCCCCTGTTGCTGCTTCGTCTGGCTTCTCCAGTTGTTCCTGGATCTGAAAATTGTCACCTGGTATGGTCGTAACACCTGCACAATGCTTGCTTCCAGCGATGATAACGTCTGTCACTGGGGAATCAAGCAGCTATGATGGTATTAAGAGAATTAGGTAGCTGTAACAGCGTCACGCTGGTGTTCAGCTGTAACAGCGTCACGCTGGTATTCAGCTGCAACAGCGTCACTCTGGTGTTCAGCTGTAACAGCGTCACTGTGGTGTTCACCTGTAACAGCGTCACTCTGGTATTCAGCTGCAACAGCGACACTCTGGTATTCAGCTGTAACAGCGACACTCTGGTGTTCAGCTGTAACAGCGTCACTCTGGTGTTCAGCTGTAGCAGCGTCACGCTGGTCTTCGGGCAGCAGCTGCTGGCGTAATGTTGTTGATGAGTTGTGTTCTCAACAACCCTGGCCTGCGGCAAGGACCTGCACCACCGGTATAGTTACGCCAAAACCTATATTAAGTCTCCGTCAGGAAGAGCGTGGAGCACCAGCAGGAGATGGGAGGTCCAGCTGCTGGGATTGCGATTCGTTACTGCCACTCGAGAGGTCGTGAGCCAGTGTGGGTGGTGGTTGACAGAGGAGATGATCTCTGGCATACACTCGACCTCATGACCCAACATTCCAAGAAGTTTCTTCCCTAAAAAAAAAATAAAAAGACGAGTTTTTGTCCTGGTGTATGGTCGTCCGGCGTCCTCAGTGGCCTTCCAGAACCCCACACTGCTACCACCCCACCTTCTCCCTCCACCCCACACCCTCAACCCACCCAAGAGAACCCCCTCCTCCCACCAAAGCTAGCTCCTCCTCCCTCCTCTCCCCCTCACCATCACTCCACTTACGTAACCCTCCCTCCCTCACGACGCCGGTCACCCCACACTGATGTTGTATCCTCCCCGTTGTATCCTACCCGGCCTGGGACACCTCCCCATCCTCCCTGTCCCGGGATAGATGTCTTTCCTGTCTGCCTGTCCTCGCTGGCTAGTACCCCTAACCAGGCAGTGGTCGACACACACACACACACACACACACACACACAAAGTGGGTGACAGGCAGGGATGATGAGCACCTAACACGTGATCGGCGGAAACACGTGACAAACTCGACCTGGAGGAAGTGGTGGTGGTGGCTACGTGGTTGAAGAGAACGTGATGGGGAAGTGTGAGGCAAATTGTATCACGTGGATTCGCATGGCAGAGGAAGTGGGAGGAAGACGTGGAGGTACGTGGCTCGATGGATACGTGAGAGGGATAGATCAACAGAAAACCTGATGGTCTTTGACAAGATTACCTGCTGGAGGATAGTAATGATATTCTATGTCTCGTGTGGATAGGGATGGTGATAGACAGGATAGTACAGCAGAAGGCTCCTCCCCCATCCGCCACTATAGATGGAGACAGGATAGTACAGCAGAAGGCTCCTCCCCACCCACCACTATAGATGGAGACAGGATAGTACAGCAGAAGGCTCCTCCCCCACCCACCACTATAGATGGAGACAGGATAGTACAGCAGAAGGCTCCTCCCCCATCCACCACTATAGATGGAGACAGGATAGTACAGCAGAAGGCTCCTCCCCACCCACCACTATAGATGGAGACAGGATAGTACAGCAGAGGGCTCCTCCCCACCCACCACTATAGATGGAGACAGGATAGTGGATCAGAAAGGCAGCTTTCATATAAGATGGGACGCACGTCTCTTGGAAAGACAATTTATCGCGAGTTAGGAAGGAGGAGGCGCGTGTGTGTGTGTGTGTGTGTGTGTGTGTGTGTGTGTGTGTGTGTGTGTCTTAATGATGAGGTACGTAGATACTGTACTTTGCGTGTTGGTGATGGGGCAAGCCCTGAGCCCCAGCCCCAGCGTGTTGCGAGATATGAATACGTTGCAAGTCATGAACATATTACCAGTGGTGTGCATACATTACTGGGCGAGGGTGAGTTGGTAATGAGACATCTATAGTATCACATGGTTGGTTTTCCACAGTGTTAAGGCATACCAAGGCCATCCACACTTCCCTCACCCTCCATGAACACCTTACACAAGACGACCCACCCACACACACCCACACCCACACACACACACCTACACCCACACCCACACACACACACACACACACACACGGGTGTGTTTGTTGTCCTTGTTTCACTAATTGCTGTTTGCTTACCACAGAATCCTCTGTGTCAAGCGTCAACTATTTCCATGACCAGCTAAGACTGTCATGTGTCAAGCGTCAGCCACTTTCCATGACCAGCTAAGACTGTCATGTGTCCAGCTTCAGCTATTTCCATGACCAGCTAAGACTGTCATGTGTCAAGCGTCAGCCACTGTCATGACAAGCTAAGACTGTCATGTGTCCAGCTTCAGCCACTGTCATGACCAGCTAAGACTGTCATGTGTCCAGCGTCAGCCACTGTCATGACCAGCTAAGACTGTCATGTGTCCAGCGTCAGCCACTGTCATGACCAGCTAAGACTGTCATGTGTCCAGCGTCAGCCACTGTCATGACAAGCTAAGACTGTCATGTGTCCAGCGTCAGCCACTGTCATGACCAGCTAAGACTGTCATGTGTCCAGCGTCAGCCACTGTCATGACCAGCTAAGACTGTCATGTGTCCAGCGTCAGCCACTGTCATGACCAGCTAAGACTGTCATGTGTCCAGCGTCAGCCACTGTCATGACCAGCTAAGACTGTCATGTGTCCAGCGTCAGCCACTGTCATGACCAGCTAAGACTGTCATGTGTCCAGCGTCAGCCACTGTCATGACCAGCTAAGACTGTCATGTGTCCAGCGTCAGCCACTGTCATGACAAGCTAAGACTGTCATGTGTCCAGCTTCAGTTATTTCCATGACCAGCTAAGACTGTCATGTGTCCAGCGTCAGCCACTGTCATGACCAGCTAAGACTGTCATGTGTCCAGCGTCAGCCACTGTCATGACCAGCTAAGACTGTCATGTGTCCAGCGTCAGCTACTTTCCATGACCAGCTAAGACTGTCATGTGTCCAGCGTCAGCCACTGTCATGACCAGCTTAGACTGTCATGTGTCCAGAAGACACAGGCGAAAGTCTGACATCATTACAGCGCTTTCCTGACGTCACCACAGACCTGACCATAGACCATGGTCCACACAGACTGAGCCTCAATGCTTGAGGTCTGTGATGGGACGTGAAATATAATTACAAAATACAACACGTGAAGAATGGAAGGAATCCAGTCCCAGTGGTTCTTACATGAAGACGATGATGAAATGATGCTTAGAGGAGAACGTGAGGGAGGACCCTATGTAGGGGCAGGCTCGATAGATATGAAATAAGTGACAGGTAGACCTTGAACCCTGATCACCCTAGACTCCCGTCCTGTTGCCGATGTTTCAGGGTTACACTATAGTTATATTTGGTCGATGCGAAGAAGACATTTCATATTTCCTCCTTTGTGTTTCTTACCACCTACTATTTCATATATATCTTTTCTGTGTTATTTAGGTTTAGAGTGTTCTTGGAGGTGTTGCTGGAAGTGTTGCTGGAAGTGTTGCTGGAAGTGTTGCTGGAAGTGTTGCTGGAAGTGTTACTGGAAGTGTTGCTGGAAGTATTACTGGAAGTGTTGCTGGAAGTGTTACTGGAAGTGTTGCTGGAAGTGTTGCTGGAAGTGTTGCTGGAAGTGTTACTGGAAGTGTTGCTGGAAGTGTTGCTGGAAGTGTTGCTGGAAGTGTTACTGGAAGTGTTGCTGGAAGTGTTACTGGAAATGTTGCTGGAAGTGATGCTCTTTCCAGGAACCACTTGGCAACAGTCACTCATCCATACCTTCAGCCAAGCGCCTCCTCTCTGTTTCATACTGACGATTGGACCATCTTAAGGTAATTAGCATATGAGGATTGCAACACTTGGAGTATTCACTCGTCTCACACACCAGAGAAGCATCTATCTTTCCAATGACTGCTATACCTAGCAGATTAATCAATCCAGACTGGGTATAATCGAGATGATTAACCTAAGATGGTTATGCTTCCCTCGCGTTCGTTGACACTGTGATGTGTTTATGGAGATCTTATTCAAGCTGCTATTTATGTTATGTCTAAACAGTGATATATACCGTAATTCACTGGCTGTCAAATATCCTTCCTTGGCCCAGGTTGTTATCCTTTCTCTCTGCCGATGCAATAGATGGTTAGGTGCCCTCCACTCTCTCTCTCTCTCTCTCTCTCTCTCTCTCTCTCTCTCTCTCTCTCTCTCTCTCTCTCTCCTCTCCTCGTGGGCTCTTTCCGTCCGTGTTTAGTATATGTATTCATATTTTCCTTCAGTTAAAAGCAGATACAGGGCTTCTACACCTGGTCTTATATACATATGCAAGAATATTTACAATAACTATGTAAACAATGCTCTATATGGAGTTTGTAAAGACTCATTTGTATTTCAAGAGATTATTTAAGTGGAATTTGATCATGAAAGACAATATGATCGAGAGAACTACTCGTAAGAGCCTTTTGAATCACTAAAGCACTAATCTCGTGTATTTCTGAGTTTCCCGGTTCGAATCCCGCGTTCGTAGTGATTCCTCTAACATGTCACATTGAACCATAATGTGAAATGGTTCCGGTTCTTTCCCGTCAGACGAAACGTGATGCCTTTGGCTTCTACACCGGCCCCCATGTTTCAAGGTCACATGGACCCCAGCCCCTAAGGGCTGCTCATCAGCCAAGGTCAAGGAGGCCAAGGTCAAGGAGGCCAAGGTCAAGGAAGCCATCGTACCTGAGTAATTAAGTGTATGAGGTACACACAAGACAGCTTGTTTCTCTGTGCTTGAGCCAAGAGCTCCCTCTTCTCTGGAGGTCATTTATATAATTTAGACTCCTTTTCGTAGATAATTTTCGTAGATAATTCCTTTTCGTAGATGATTTAGGTAATTAAGATTGATGATTGAATAATTCTTTTGTTTATAATCTTTTAGATAGTCATGACTTAAGATGAAATTATCAGGTTTTTCACTAACATTCTTTTTTCCTTGCCAAATCAACAAGTCTTTTGTAGATTAGTTAGCCCTGAACATGACAGCAGTCTGGTTTGAAGTCCCCACCAGGAGACACTCAGACGTCAAGTATACGGAGTGTCTGGTCTACCAAATCAGGTAGACTAGGGTGTATGGTCTACCAAGTCAGGTAGACTAGGGTGTATGGTCTACCAAATCAGGTAGACTAGGGTGTATGGTCTACGAAATCAGGTAGACTGGGATGTATGGTCTACTGTGTCAGGTAGACAGAGTTTATGGTCTACCATGACAGTAGACTTTAGTACATGGTTTCTAGCTCTTACCTCATTAAACAAATATATTCATATATCTTCTTGTTCCAGACGAAAGAGGATGAAATTCTAATCCCTGGAATTCACTTTCTTCTTTCGTCTTTCATTCGTACTCATTTCCAGATCCAGCTCTCCAAACAGTAGCAGGATCTGTCTTCCTGAAATATGCTTCTCATCCTGGAGGTAGATCCATCGCGTACATCTACCTACAACTCTCATTCGTGCCATGTACGAGACAAGCCATGAAGAACATGTACCAAACAGGTACACATGACCTAAAGATTCGTGACAGGTCATCTTGGTAGTTGACCTGAAATGCAATCATTGTGGTCTTTCGTTCACAAAGACACGAAGTTTATATAAACACGAAACATATTTACCTGAAGCCAAGACCATAAATAATATCGAGTCTGAAAGATATAAGAAAGAACAATGGCCAGATATTGTGGAAAATAGCAGGTTTAGAAGGAAAAATATAGAAGGGAAGATCTACAAAAGGATTTAAGCTCTCATAAACTGTACAGAAATGCGATCTTATTCTCCCTTTTTTAATCTGAAGCCAAAGTTTATAATGTACGTTCAGCGCAGTCGCAAATATATACGTGAAAATTTATGTATGTTTTGAAGATATGCATTTACTTATTTGGTATTAGATGGTGTTGTACCTACAATTTCACAACTACAACCTTCCTGAGAACAACTCTCCTTGACACAAGTCCACAGTTACAACACATCTACCCTTAACCACAGGTACACAGTGTCCTTCTGTATACATGACACGGAATAAAACTTGCATGTATACAACACTTACATTTACACACACACACACACACACACACACACACACACACACGTTACTCTTGAAGCGCTCATCTTTTACACAGCTTCCACACTTACACAAAAATTCCACAATTCTTACACAACAATTCCACAAGCACAAAACTCACCTTTACACAACAGGTTCCTATAACAGGAGACAAAGTACACAACATCTCAATAAATTGAAGTGAGATACCTTCTACTCTTGTCGTACCAACACTTACACAACGTTTACGCTTACACACTTTCACAACACCCACCCATTATGACAACCACAACAAAGAAATATACACATGTACACAACGAATCTATATTCTACCATCCAGTCATAACCAAGGCTTATCCTTCTATGAAGATATATCTATACCAATCAACCCATCTATACAAGAAGTCCCACCCTCCCTCTGCACCACACTCATCCTTACTCATCTCTTGCACCACACTCATCCTTACTCATCTCTTGCACCACACTCATCCTTACTCACCACTCGTATTGATACCCATGTACACCATCCACGCTGTAGGGTGTGTTTCTACGAATATCTACACTTTCACAACATCTATCCTGAACTACATCTATTCTGTCACAACTTCTAGCTTCTATGATGCATCTATGTTTACACAAAACTCACTATATATTGTCACCATCATTTCACTATTCTGTCGTTATCATACCCTACAAACTGTCACCATCACTTAGCTATACTGATATAATCTACTCACTATATTGCCATCATCCTCTAACTTTATATCACCATCACCCTCACTATACTGTCACCATCCCCTCACTATACTATCACCATCACCCTCCCATCATACACTCAAGGACATCTCCCTTCCCAGATGTATATAGGCTCATTGTTGATCTTGACTATATACTTTCACATTCTCCCGGTCTGACCAGGCTGGCTACAGTGGTTCTACAGTGGCGCTGTACACATCCCGGTCTGGCCAGGCTGGCTACAGTGGCTCTACAGTGGCGCTGTACACATCCCGGTCTGGCCAGACTAGCTACAGTGGTTCTACAGTGGCGCTGTACACATCCCGGTCTGGCCAGACTAGCTACAGTGGTTCTACAGTGGCGCTGTACACAACCCGGTCTGACCAGGCTGGCTACAGTGGTTCTACAGTGGCGCTGTACACAACCCGGTCTGACCAGGCTAGCTACAGTGGTTCTACAGTGGCGCTGTACACAACCCGGTCTGGCCAGACTAGCTACAGTGGTTCTACAGTGGTGTTGTACACATCCCGGTCTGGCCAGGCTGGCTACAGTGGTTCTACAGTGGCGCTGTACACACCCTGGCCGTGGGGTTGTTAGAGGGAGTATGTGGTAGTTATGTGCCATGGTGCTATGAGCAGGTCAAGTGTGGTTGTAGTTCCCAAGCTGACATGGTCTCTTCCATGGTCCTTTGAGCTGGTGGTTCCTCCTCCATGGCACCATGTGGTCAGGAGAGTCTCTAGGTGTGCCACACACACACACACACACACACTTGCGTCGCTCCTTTACGTCAAGGTAACATGTAGGAGAGGTATCAGTGCCTTGCGACACTTAGGTAACTAACATATTCCACGACCAATCTTTTACCAGCCCCACAGAGGCCAAGCTCCAAGCTTCATGACCTCCTGACCTGTCTACCAGCCCCCAGAGGTCAAGCTTCAAGCTTCATGACATCCTGACCTGTCTACCAGCCCCCCAGAGGCCAAGCTCCAAGCTTCATGACCTCCTGACCTGTCTACCAGCCCCCAGAGGCCAAGCTCCAAGCTTCATGACCTCCTGACCTGTCTACCAGCCCCCAGAGGCCAAGCTCCAAGCTTCATGACCTCCTGACCTGTCTACCAGCCCCCAGAGGCCAAGCTCCAAGCTTCATGACCTCCTGACCTGTCTACCAGCCCACAGAGGCCAAGCTCCAAGCTTCATGACCTCCTGACCTGTCTACCAGCCCCCAGAGGCCAAGCTCCAAGCTTCATGACCTCCTGACCTGTCTACCAGCCCACAGAGGCCAAGCTCCAAGCTTCATGACCTCCTGACCTGTCTACCAGGTCACTACCAAGCCCTCAAGCCCCATGACCTCCTGACCTGTCTACCAGGTCACTAACTACATCATACGTACGTATCAATCTCTTCTGGTAGATACTGGTAGATCAATCCTAAACACCTACTGGTCGACTCAGAGTGGGGCTGGGCGTGTACCAGTTACCATGACTCTGTCTTGATGTACTTTCTATTACGAGGTGACTTATACGCCAGGGAGGCGTGGGCGAAGTCTCAGTAGTGACGCTGATGTGAGGCTGGAGTTATATGGGTCAACCTATGCCTGGCAACAACGGAACTTTTCCAACCTTCTCTGCCACCACCACCGCGCGCACGACCAGCAGCGCATACTAGAACAGCCTGCCCGACCGACCAGAAAAAGCAGAAATTTTCAAAGCACAGTGTTCAGATGGTCGCTGGTATAATAATCACCAGCTACGTTGTAGAGTCGGCTTTATCTACACTGTGACGGTGCGCGTCGACTGGGTATTTTGTGTGAGTGCTGTCGTAGACGCCCCATCTTCTGTATCCGTCGCTCTCTCGCTGTAGGAGGATGTAGGTTTTATGTATCGTTCACCGCGTTGGCACTGTGGGTAGCTACGGTCGAGGTAGAAAGTCTGGACCCGCTGGATCATGCGGGACCAGACGCATGCCACTACCTCACCGCCATACACAACAACAGTTAGAATCTCTCGACATTTATAGCCTGTATTATGTAAGGATCGAAGAAGATAGGCCACCGCTAGCTTAAGGATTCTAATATCCTGAACTTGAATGAAGACATGTCTATAAGCTTGAGATCATCCTAGTGTTCATTTCAAGTCTGCTCATCACGCACTGCCCTGGGTCGACATTTAAGACCCATACGATTACCCACCAGGTTTCTTATGGGTTACTTTCACCTTATCCTATGGGTAACATGTCAAGAAGCGGCACCAGGAGAAGGACTTCCTCTCTCGGATCTTTGATGACGATGCCATGAGCTGAAGGAATAATCACTGACGTATCATTCATAGTGTTCCATAAGTCTTGCACTCAAAATAGGAGTCGAGAGGGAATTCGAGTTTTCCTACACGTCCATTTACAAAGTAGAATATGAAGAAATACAGACAGTATGTTTATTTTCCATCATTCGAGAGGTGAGGAAGGCCGGTGCCTCTCCTCACTGTAGCCATCCAACACCAGACCACAAGACTTTATTGACTACATCGCGTCTCACTTTGCGTACGTCTGGAGGTGACGACTTCCCATCTGACTCCCGTTATGTTCTACCCGGAAGATGGCGCCGCTGCTGTTGCTGCTGCCCTCCGTCATTCATATATACGAACACCTTACCATCATTGACGCTCTTGAAGAACTAGCAAGCCAGCCAGCAGCAGCAGCGTCTACGTCAGCACAGCAGACATACAGAAGCTTGAGTCCCCTCGTAGGCTAATCTAACACCTAAGATCAATATTCCTTTATTCTTTATCGCTAACTGGGTCGTTATCTGGTCATCGTATGCGAGAAGACGATTGTCCATTCGAACAGACGCGTCGAGTCGTCAGTGACTTTGAACGATGCAGTGTATAGCTATCTTCCTGGCTTGTGCATACGTGTTGCTATCCTCTGCTCCCAGGAGGAACTGCTCACATTCTCCATGCATTGAAGGCTCCACCAATCCTAATCAACCTCGTAGATTAACCTTTACTTCTGTTGACACATTTCTCAGATCTCATGTACGTTCCTACGAGTATCTACGACCACATATTACTTAAACTGTAGAGCCATCGCATACCACTCAGCAGCTCCCTCTTGCTTTGCTTGTCTCTGTTACGAATGTTAACGTTAACTGTCTTACCTCACCAACAATTTCCAGAACTAACGAAATAAGCAATTGCCGGACGTGCTATAGAAGGACGTGGTATAGGAGCACGTGCTATAGGATGGCGTGTTATAAGATGGTGTGCTATAAGAAGGGGTGCTATAAAAAAACGTGCAACTTGTAAAGGGAAACAAGTCAATGATGAGAAACGATCAGGGAGCTCGTGTCAGACAAGACCATTGCTGTACTACTAGCCAACGAAGCAGACGTCTGCTGAGCAGCTGGTGACGAAGCAGACGTCTGCTGAGCAGCTGGTGACGAAGCAGACGTCTGCTGAGCAGTTGGTGACGAGGCACACGTCTGCTGAGCAGCTGGTGATGAAGCAGACGTCTGGTGAACAGCTGGTGATGAAGCAGACGTCTGGTGAACAGCTGGTGACGAAGTAGACGTCTGGTGAACAGCTGGTTCGTAGCTCAGGTGTACAAGAACCACGAGTATAACATAAGTTCTGCAGGAGGAACACTGATATCTCCCCGACAGGTGGACAAGGTGGGTTTCTAACATTCTTAAGTCTCCCCTTAACATCGTCCATAACCACACAGATGGTCTGCTTTTCCCGACACCTCGTCGATGTTTTCTTTTTCCGTAAATAATGCTACGTCCTGAGACGCTGTGCCCTAAGACAGTAAGTCCTGGGACGCAACGTCCTGGGATGCAGGTTGGGAAGGTAAGAGAGTGACATCTTCAGCAGGTGTGTGTCAATCCATGGTCTTATGTTTACTGAAATGCAAGAAAATTGGGATCCAATAGTCTCGTATGTTCTTCAAGCACGACAACTGACGCTTTGGGGTTAAATACTGCAAGAGAAGTTGTTCACGTTCATTATGGCATCACCTGCCATAAAATTGATACGTATCTTCCCTTCGTGAATACGACTTCCATTTGGCACATGTCTGATCAACAGTTTGTGACCAAACATATCAGGAAAGTCCTTAACTCTTTGCTAAGGGAAGACAAAAGATTCCCATTGTCGTATGTCACTATAAACACTGTGAAAGCAAGACTGAGATGAGGTCGTATTGACCAGCACGACGCCCTGTGCACAGAAGAGGATCCAGGCTGATACAGATGACGTGGGGATGAACATGTGAGCGTCTGTGATCCCTTGTGAGCGATCCAGAAGGAGCAAGACAAAGCAGAACTCTGGCCTTCAGGTACTGCTCAGTGTAGGAGGCGACACATGACACTAAGGTAGGAGCACTTAACCATCACATAAGGCAAGTCAGTGACATGGTTCAGTCTGAGTCCCGTTGGATTGAGTGAGACGTTGCATTATAAACTCTCTGCTCTGTATGTAAACATGAATACACTTGAAAGACAATATGTATAAATATTTATTTGAAGGCTGAAGCTACTGACACAACCTGAGCTCACAAGCTCAAGTGGACTGAGGGTAGATGCTCATTTTCCTTGATTAATGACAACAAGGACGAGCTTCATGAGAATCTATTTACTGAAAGGTTAACCCCAGGGGAGCAGAGTGGGTGTAAGAGAGAAAGGGAAACTCTTGAAGAAGGTAGATGTCCTGTAGAGCTTCAGTTTCAACTGAAGCACTGAAGCTTTGTGTCTCTGTGTAGTTCAGTGTTCCCACAATTGATCAGCAGCAACGAGTCATTATTATTGGTCACTTGACTTCAAGGGGTGAATAAAACCCCGTATGAAGCAGTGATACAAGGTTCAAAACCTCAGTTGAAGCAGTGATACAAGGTTCAAAATCTCAGTTGAAGCAGTGATACAAGGTTTGATCCTTCGTATGAAGCAATGATACAAGGTTCAAAACCTCAGTATGTAGCAGTGATACAAGGTTCAAAACCTCAGTATGAAGCAGTGATACAAGGTTTGATCCTTCGTATGAAGCAATGATACAAGGATCGATCCTCCGTGTGAAGCAGTGATACAATAATGTTCTGAATTGAAGGACTTGTCTTTCAGAACAGAACTGAACTTCTCGAAAAAAAAGAGTATCATATAGGTACTATATAGAATTCCAGGTACTATATAGAATTCCAGGTACTATATAGGATTCCAGGTACTATATAGAATTCCAGGTACTATATAGGATCCAGCTAAAGGATGAACGTATATATCACAAATTTCGTGAGTGATTTACATAATTTCTTCATAAAGATTAATGGCATTGTTTCATGACGTCACATGAAACAATTGGAAAAGAATGTGTTGTTGACATAATGACTTTGTACCACAACAAGCGACATAAGAGATGAACATTAGACAAAAAGTATCTTATGATTATATTAACGCGAACGTAAGTTTCAATGTAGATTAATAAAGTCTACGTCAGCTACGATCTATTCCAAATATCAATCACGAATTACATTCATATTTTTGGTCAGATTTCAGACGTCTTTTCAAGAAAATGAAGCGTTGGTGAATTACATTAACGATGTTACGTTAATTACTTTATTCCTCCATGTTGTGTTGGAAGTTGTGTTGCTGTAGACAAGGTCAGGTCCTAGCCAGATGCCTTAGAATTCTTAGAAGTGGTTAACTCACAAGCGTTCCCAGAGGCCCTGGCAACACACACACACATACACACACACACACACACACCATTTTCTTTTGGACTTTATATTCTGTCTAGCGACTGATAATTCCAGGGTATTTGTGTCACAGGTATTTGTTCAGACGTACTCTACGAAATTTGTGGCTAATGTGTTTGTAACCACCTATTTGTACTGTAAGGGGAGGGAGTTCTGCACTGGTGGGGCCCCATCTCTTGTACTGTACGGGGAGGGAGTTCTACACTCGTGGGGGCCCCATCTCTTGTACTGTACGGGGAGGGAGTTCTACACTCGTGGGGCCCCATCTCTTGTACTGTACGGGGAGGGAGTTCTACATTGGTGGGGCCCCATCTCTTGTACTGTACGGGGAGGGAGTTCTACACTGGTGGGGTCCCATCTCTTGTACTGTACGGGGAGGGAGTTCTACACTCGTATGACTTCTTAAACCATGTCTATCACATAGCTTGACCACTTTCTGTATACTTTTTTATTTACCGCTCTTATAGTATCAAAAAACTTTTATATAACTTTATTAACACGTTTCTTGCTATTATGTGTGTGTGTATGTGTGTGCCTACGTGTGCGTTTGAGTGTGTGCCTGCGTGTGTGTGTGTGCCTGTGTGTGTGTGTGTGTGTGTGTGTGTGTGTGTGTGTGGGTTAGAGGGGGACCAACACCATAAATGAGGCCACAAGGACAGACGCTGACACAGACACACATATGGTCAATAATCCTGAGATTATAAGATAATTATCATCATAATCCATAGACGTGAGGGATGAATATAATCAACAAGAAGGATTCATGTCATATATCAGTATTACATGAAAGAGAACCATCTGGCCTGATCTTAAAGCATAGATGTCAAGCTATATTCGTGGGTGTGAGTCTGTGTTTTCATTATACGTGTCAACCAAACACGGAGAGAGAAAATGGTTTGCTGTGCTTACGTAACTATGATTATGCATATATCGTTTTCATTTTGTGTCTGTCAACTTATATAGGAATGTACATATGAATATATAGAGAGGGAAGTGTATATATATATCCATCTGTGAGTGGGCGTGTCCCACACTTACTGGCTGAGAGTCCAAACCAATAGCCTTAAGGAACAGTGGAACCTAACCTATCCTAAAAGAACGGCCTGTGCAGTTGTAAAAGAACGACGCATGCAGACGCTCAGTTCATAAACAAAGAAAACGAAAACTATGAGTAAATCAAAGACAGAAGAATTGATGTTTTCAGACCTTGGGAAACCAAATTGTAGGGTTAAGATGTGATAATCATATTATAATGATGATATACTATGATCCACGCTCACATCAATGTATAATCAAAGCTGAAAAATACACATATATGACTTTCCAACTTCATTATTCTTGGCAGTCACCTACAGTGCTATTATGTCGTCATCGAAGTTTTCTTACCTAGCGGTAGTATGCTCAGCCTGTGTGTGTGTGTGTGTGTGTGTGTGTGTGGTACTTGGATGAGATATCTGAATAGATTACTTCATCTGCTTCACTTTCATCAAACATTTCGATCATTTCACGAATGGAATCAAGTAGATTCGTCAGACATGGACGAATGGAATCAAGAATATTCCTCAGACATGGACGAATTCGTTGAAATCCACGATGTGATTCGTTTATTAATCTGTGATCCTCCAAATGATTTCCAGTTTTGTCCTGGATGATAGTTTCCAATCTTCTTTACCAACGAGAGACGTCAAATTAATTCGCATTGACTTATTACTTGTTTTAGATATTAGAATTATATTGGCAAGCTTCCAATCCTCTGGAAATCTTATCGTAGCAAGTGACTTATTGATAACAGTAGTTAAAGGCTTCTGTACGTCATATCCCTCCTCTTTCATTGGCCTCAGATAAAAATTATCTTGGCTTGCCGTTTTATTGACTTATCCTCCATATAGTGTTGATAATATAACTTTAACTTTGACGTCAATACGTTGTAGAAGGAGACAACACTGGGGTAGTAGGTTCCACAGGAGAGACCATATTGGTCAGTTACACAGGTCAGCCACTTCTCGTATTCTGATCAGACAGAGACAGGGATGTGAAGGGATATATGTAGAGCGTATCGGTCATGACTGATGTAGAGGCTGAGTTGAGAGAGCGTGAGATAGGGATTACGTTGAGAGCAGAATCCTACAACTTGTACATGGGACTCATAAACCATCTGTAGTCCAGTCCAGAAAGAATGATACTTGGTCCAGTGTGGGTGAGGTCACTCCTTCCAGGATGGGTTTGTTCCAGCTGATTTACTTGTGGGTCTGAGGACAAGTCTAAGGTAAAGAGATGAGTGTAGTATCATGCTCGCCTCTAAGGCACAGTCTGGAAGCATTCCAGGCATCAGTTCACTGGAACTGCCATGGACGACGAGATTCCTGGAAGCTGCTTTGGGGAAAGAAGATCCCTGGAAGTTGCTATGGACTGTAAGATCGCTGAAAGTTACTGCGGTCGACATGACCCCTGGAAGCTGTAGAGGACGACGAAATTCCTGGAAGCTACTGGGAGCGAAAATATCCCTAGAAGCTTCTGTAGGAGACAAAGAAAGACAGGATGACAGTCTGGAACCCTAGAAGCTTCTGTAGGAAGACAAGAAAGACAGAATGACAATCTGGAAGGAAGTGTGTACCCCAAAACCCCACAGTCTATCAGGAAGACTTGCCTGTATCCACTGGGAGTCTTCTGAACGTACATTGAACGTTCTCTCAAGGTAGACTTTCATGTTTCGTCATATTTCCTGACTCATTACTGCTTAAAGATGGTGAAGCTTGAGGAAGTAGATGGATCTCGGTAGTGTTAAAGATCCGGTAAGGAAGAAGATAATCTTGTGGGGATTCATGGCAATGATTCAGTCTTCTATCCTTTTCAATTCTTCCTTGTTATCCAAAACGGCATCAGTGACCTTAGAGGCCATGGGTACACCACACAAAATGCTGTCGTTAGGATCAACAGTTGAAGATCCTGGCACAGTTGCAGCTGTCGGCAATCCCCTGGGGCAGACGTGGAGATTTTGCATTGAGAGGAGTTGTGGTAGAGACATGAGCGGCTTCCCCGACATCATCTCACAAGAGCAATGTCATCAGAAGGACGCTATACAACTGTCCACATTGCCATCATACAGGAATGAAGCATTTGGCTCACTATGAGAAGCGTCTGAGGTTCCTTTAGAGTTTTGGCGAAACAAAAGAGGAACAAAGGAATCCCTTGCTGAACTCCAGCTAATTGGATCTAATGCTCTCGACAAGAGGGTTCGATGCAGAGATATGTCAAACATGAGCAAAACAAAGGACGAAACGAAAGTTGAGAAAGAGGGATGTTAAGGTTTTTGTAACTATGCCTCAGGAAGGGTCGAGGGTATGTGAAAAGGCAATATGCTGCTGAAAGTAACCATAGAAAGTTACCATAGAAAGTTACCATAGAAAGTTACCGCGGTTAAGATAGAGATAGATCTCAGTACCACAGTAACCACTTAAATGCTACAATGTTTAAAGAATATTGCTAAGGAGAGGCATCAAGCAAAAAACACTGAGGGCTGATGGTATATCAGTGCCAAGCGAAAGTCCCAAAGGCAGATATTGATAGAGACATCCTAAACACATGACGCTGAGGGAGAGAGAGAGAGAGAGAGAGAGAGAGAGAGAGAGAGAGAGAGAGAGAGAGAGAGAGTAAAGTCGGCATTGGAGAAAATCCGAAAGAAGAAGAAGAAAAAAAACGCCACCAAAACGTCGAAGAAACATCATGGGTTAAGGAGGAAGGAGGCGAGGGAGGTGACGGAAGGTTAATCCACGGGTGAGGAGGCAAGCGTAGCTGGTCGGGATGGACACTTGGCAGCGTTTTCCAGACTTACGTAAGGTTGAACTTGAGGGCGACGACCCTAGACGGCTGCCGCCGGTGTGGGCCAGTCGCCCAGGGGCATCGCAGTCTCGCTCACGGTGGAGGTGATGCTCCAACTCCGACGTGGAAGAGGAGGAAGAGCTGTACATAACTCGTAACCCAAGTTGTTGATCCTCTGTTCCAGTGTGGAGTAGAGAGGAGGGCTATTAATAACCCATACCCCAAGATGTTGATCCTTAGCTCCATCGCTGGGAGGACAGGAAGGTCATTAATGAGTCACCATCATGAAGCTGGTAGTTCCGACCATCACTAATGTACAGTGTTGTTATGAGAAGCCACAAACCATCAACTCAAAACTAAGGTTTAGTGAGCCATTTTTACGAAGATGAATTCCATCAATTCTTCGTGTTTTTCAACCATCACAATCAACAGGAACTGAAGAATAATAAAGACGGTAATACAAGCAATATCGTTTATGTAAATGACAATAATAATAAATACAGTGATGATGATAATAACGAAAACAGTAATGATACTGGTAAAGACAGAGTAGTATTCTCAACTAAGACACCAGCGTGTAGTTAACATGAATGTATTCTACTGTGTCTTCAAAATGGTTCGACAGCAGATGTTTGCAGTCTATGGGCAGATGAACCAGCTCTGGATGGTCGTTAGAGTTACATCTAGAGGTAAGATCTCGAGTCAGACGGCAGCGATAAAGACATGACACTTAAACCAAGTGGCGCGTCTGTTCTCTCTCTCGCTCTCTCTCTCTCTCTCTCTCTCTCTCTCTCTCTCTCTCTCTCTCTCTCTCTCTCTCTCTGACCTACACCTTTTTTTTATCTTTTTTGATGTGATGGAGTCCGTGGGAACGTCTACTCTGGATCTTGATACCAAGTCTATGCTCGACCAGCAGCAGTTCTTGTGACCACCTCCATCTTCCTCCCAGTCAGGTCCTACAGCCATCTGGGTACAGGCCTGAGCTTCGTACTCTGAGCAGTACAGGCAGCAGAGGTGTTCTGCTTCACCTTAGCCAAGGTCAAAGTCACCGTCTCCTCACGTCGTACGCACGACCCAGTAGTCTGGCGATCGTAGAGCCGACCAGGGTCAGTAGAGGACTTAGAACAGATGTTTCAGGTCCCATCCCTACCAGAGGTTCGATCCCTCTACTGGGTTTCATACTGACTCTCTTCCATACATTATCCATAGAATTTATGGAATCGAACCTTCATCATGTACGAGGGAAACTGATGCTGTTTTTGACATCAGGGAGAGAGAGAGAGAGAGAGAGAGAGAGAGAGAGAGAGAGAGAGAGAGAGAGAGAGAGAGAGAGAGAGAGAGAGAGAGAGAGACTCCCATGGTCTCCCTGGCATAAGAGAGAGGGAGACTGATCGCGCCATAGCAGTGGACGTATTTTCCAGCAAAGCAACATGAAGACAGTGTACACAAGTCTTCCTAACAGCAGTTGAGGTCGTGGTAGCAACAAGGTGTGCCAGACTGATGTAACATTACTGATATGTGTCATTTCTTTTAATTGGGTGGTTAGAGGAGAGGAAGAAGAGGTGGGAGAGGGGGAAGGGATAGTTCGAAATGGAAGGGAAGAATTAGGAGTGTACAGGTGTATGGTGTAAGATACTTTGATGCATGATGATATGGAAGTGTGTTTTTGGTGCAGTGTTCCATACAGACCTCTCTCTCCCCTATGTCTCTTTCTCTTTCTCTCTCTCTCTGTCTTTTCCGGCCAGGACTTTCAGGTCCTCCACAGTGAGGGATCCAGGGATCAGCTTCTCCACGTCCTCACTCCTGCATCTCCAGGCCTTCCTTGAGCATGAGGGCCTTGCATCCAATATTTGACCATCGAGGATTTAGGTTCGCTTCCAACAATTCTTCTCAGATCATATGTTGATGATGCTATTTCCACTATCCTAACCTTACCGGTAATTCTGGTACACTTAAAGAGTAGAGTTAGGAGCAATGAACTCCTTCAGGAGTGAGAAGCCCTTTTAAACTCCATTTAGTTTCTGTCAGAGTAGATTTTTCTGTGGCGTGTACTCGTACCATTAATGTAGTTCATGTATATTGTGTACAGGAGGTAATGTACTAAGTACAGTATACAAGGCATAGTGATTATGCGTAGCGTTTGAATTAGTGAGGTGAACTGTGCACATGATGTCGCATAAGAATATATCTAAAAGTTCTTTCTCAAAGTTCTAGGTAATTATCTAAGCACACTCACTTGTATACTTCTTCAGCATATTCTACTGTCTACTGCTTGAGTATTACCTGTAGTCTACTGCTTTAGCATACTCTACAATCTACTGCTTGAGCAAGCCATGAAGTCTACTTCTGCAGCATACTCTAGTCTACTGGTTGAGCATACCTTACCTCACCTTCTACGTATATACTGCCTAAAGTATGCGACTGCAATGGTATACATGGAGGGCAGACGACATGAGGTTATGAAGTGGTATGTTGGTGGATGTCGAAGGCCATAACTGTATGTTTGAAATGTGATACGAGATTGTGGGAGGTGAGGTGACACGCAACAGGTCCCCTTGTCTCTGTTGGATATACCTGTTGTAACGGGTGTTTGGTGGAGGTAACCTAGACTTGTATTTGTATGTCTGTCGTAAAGCATTGGTGCTTCCCATGTATCCCTCTTGAATAAGCAATGTCTCTGCACTGTTGGAGGGATAAGGTCACTTCATTTGGCTATTTTGCGACCATCTGCACTTCAAACACTTCCCTTCAGCAGTGTGAGGCCCGCGGGAGCAAAATGAAGACGCGGAAGGTGTCCAGGATTACACAACCAAGTCCCTGGCTCGAGGCTGACTGGCATCATCGGTCTGGCGTGGGTCAGTGTCCCCTTGAAACTCGTATAGCCACATTTTCCCACACGTCGCCGATGACACCAGCAGCCTACGGTCAACGTACAAGACATTTACCACAAAGAGAATTAAGCTTAATGCATTCCGACGCCCCTGTGTGATGCCTCATAGGCGAGCAAAGACGATCAGGAGATGATATCAGAACTGATATCTTGTGATGGTGTTCCGTCTGTGTGCACCTTCTGTGCTACGGTTCTCACCTCGCATCGATGGCACGAAACGAAAAGAATCATAATTACGCTATTACAAGCCCCAGGCGGGGTCAGTTTGTTGCCATGCTAGTAACGGAAGAAGACAGAGGGCTGAATGACCAGCAGGGGTGGAGACCTGTGGAGGAGGTGGACGGAGGGGTGGAGACCTGTGGAGGAGGTCGACGAAGGGGTGGAGACCTGTGGAGGAGGTGGACGAAGGGGTGGAGACCTGTGGAGGAGGTGGATGGAGGGTGGAGACCTGTGGAGGAGGTGGACGAAGGGGTGGAGACGTGTGGAGGAGGTGGACGAAGGGGTGGAGACCTGTGGAGGAGGTGGACGAAGGGGTGGAGCTGTGGAGGAGGTGGACGAAGGGTGTAGACCTGTGAAGGAGGTGGACGAAGGGGTGGAGACGTGTGGAGGAGGTGGACGAAGGGGTGAAAACCTGTGGAGGAGGTGGACGGAGGGTGGAGACCTGTGGAGGAGGTGGACGAAGGGGTGGAGACCTGTGGAGGAGGTGGACGAAGGGGTGGAGACCTGTGGAGGAGGTGGACGAAGGGGTGGAGACCTGTGGAGGAGGTGGACGAAGGGGTGGAGACGTGTGGAGGAGGTGGACGAAGGGGTGGAGACGGATGGAGGAGGTGGATGGCGTGTATGGGAGGAGGAGGAGGAGGAGGCACGTGTGGCAGGGGGAGGTAGATGACCTATACAAAGAGGCCCACTGGCCTGGGGTAGACTGGGGGGGGGGTGCTGGGGAACCGGGGGGGGGGCTGGGGAACCCGGGGGGAGGGTGCTGGGGACCCGGGGGGGGGATGTAATGCTCACCTTGGGGAACAAAGGAGTGAGGAAGGGGACGGAGGCAGGGAGTGTTGGTAGGGAGGGCCAGGGAGAAGGGCAGGGGAAGGAGGAAGTAGAGCAGGAGAGAGAGAGAGAGAGAGAGAGAGAGAGAGAGAGAGAGAGAGAGAGAGAGAGAGAGAGAGAGAGAGAGAGAGAGAGAGAGAGAGAGAGAGAGAGGAGGTGCGACAGTGTGTAATAGTTTGCTGATAACTTTTTGAATGAGGATGTGAAGCGGTTGGTGCACATCTTCACCAGGTACCTCCTTTTTGATATATATATATATATATATATATATATATATATATATATATATATATATATATATATATATATATATATATATATATATATATATATATATATATACACGCCCATACAAAGACATATACATATTGATACTTGCTTGTCTTCATCCATTCCTGGCGCTACCCCACCCAAACAGGAGTCCATAAGGAAATGAGACACGATAAGTTGCCAAGTGCACTTTCGTGTAATAGTCACATCATCAGTGAAGATACAAGAAAGAAATATGTCAATTGATATACAACGAAAAGACGTAGCTATGACCACCATTTGGTAAACAAATGATTATTAAGAAATTTTACTTGACATAACCCTTTGGCCTCAGTAACTCATAAGATATAACTCACAGTCAAATGTACTCCAAAGTTGTTTCATTCAATACTCGTCGTAACTCAGAAAACTCCAGAGAAATAAAGATGGTGATGCATATTCTAGGATAAGAAAGTTACTGGTAATAAGTAGTGTCAGATAAATGTTTTCTTTGATTATGTTGACTACTATAGAAAACAATACTTTTCTCAGGTGGACTATCTTGATATTTAGCATTCGAAGAACGGAAAAGGTTTTGGTGGGACACGTAACAGAAATCCTAATAGTCCATGAGGAAGTTGCCTGCTGAAATGCAGTAATGGTTTCTTACGTATCTAATATGGATGAGTCCTGGCAGGATATCAAAGAAGAAGGCTCCTCCTCACCCACCACTATAGATGGAGACAGGATAGTACAGCAGAAGGCTCCTCCTCACCCACCACTATAGATGGAGACAGGATAGTACAGCAGAAGGCTCTTCCCCACCCACCACTATAGATGGAGACAGGATAGTACAGCAGAAGGCTCCTCCCCACCTACCATTATAGATGGAGACAGGACAGTAAAGGTGAGGGTTCCCCACCCACCACTATAGATGGAGACAGGACAGTAAAGGTGAGGGTTCTTCCCTATCCATTAGTATAGATGGAGATCAAGTCATAGAGCAGAGGGTTCCTACCCATCCATCACTTCCTCTGGCTTATGATTATGCAGAAAAACAATTAGGAAAGATCCCCATGTACTATAGAGGGAATACACTACCATGGAAATCACAGAAGATATTACCCCAACACAGGCATTATCTACATTATCTAAACAACATAGAAAAGAAATATGCAAAGTAATTATTGATAGACTATCCAGGTAAAAAAGATCTTTACGAAAACCCATAAATATATCTTTCTCAAGGTTAAGGATTGACAAAGAGGGGAACTCAGCATGTTCTTAGTTCATGGAAAGACACAGAGATGTTTCCTGTATGTTACACAAGACGTCATCAAATCACTTTTTTAATCACATATTGTTGGAATGTCCAGCACTACACTAGGACTGTATGCTGATAACATCCATGTTGGATGAATGGGTAAAATCTTCATTTGACTAAGTAACAGAATATCTGAAGGTGGCCAACATGCAAAACAAAGGTGCAAATGAAACAGTGAATAGAAATGACTCTACTAAGTTCACCATTTCTGTGAGACACTGAAATAACTTACTTTTCCCGTTATTTTTTTTTGCTTCAGGATACACTAAAGCATTAGCACTTCAAGAATTATCTTCTAAGGACTATTTTATCAAAATATCTCCTTATAATTAAATCTTTCTTGTCTTTGAAGCCACAAGCCTTAGGAAGGCAAGTACTATCATTCATCATATTAAAGCAATTATTACCAGGTCTTTCGTTGTTAAGCAGAGTTGATTATATTAGATTCTCCAGAGTGATGTTCTCTGATTACCTTCCCTAGATATGATATGAACAAAATTATGGATAAAATTTGTCTCATGGGAACTATAGTGTCTATATTTTGTGAAGGAAATGATAAAGTGTATTTAACAAATTTATGGGAGCATTTAGATAAATTAGCCCTTAAAAAATATTGTTTTCTGTATTGAAATCATCAAAGAAGATGAATACAGGGATAACTTTGTTAGTTTGAGTTCCCAGTTGTATGTTTAATATCCGACTTGTATCCCATTTCCTGATCCAGTAAGATCTAGTACTAAGAGTCAGTAGGATCACGGAATATAGATCAAGAGGATCAGGGTTCAGGAATCCCAGAGACTGAAAGATCATCAAAATATACAATCATTGTTTATATTTGCTAATGATGTTGGAAATGCGAGTTGTTATCACACACACACACACACACACACACACACACACACACACACATACATTATACATGTGTGTGTGTGTGTGTGTAGCGAGGTAGCGTCAGAGACAAAGAATAGCCTTATTCGCTCATACTCACTCTTTTGTTATCATGTATGATACACCGGTACCACAGCTCCCCTACTTACAACCAAACCCCACAGACCTTTCTGTGGTTTCACCTGAGCGCTTCATATGCCATGGCTCAGCACAGTGACAGTACATTCGGTCTCCCTCTTCTTATTCCACCCACTTCTGACACATGTATCCTTTTTGTCTGTTTCTCCTCACTCATCCTCTCCATACGTCCAAACCAGTTTAGCACAATCTCTTCACCTTTCTCAACTGTCATCTTTGTATAACACATCTTCATTATCCTATCATTTCTTACTCCATCAGCCTTCTTACACCATGTTAGTCCTCAAGCATTTCAGTTCTTCATCCTTTCTCCCGTAATCTTTGATCTAAGACCAACACCTCGCATCCATAGAACACCGTCAGAACTACTGTATCAAATATATCCACCTTTACCCCTCAGAGAGTGACATCTCTTTCCACACATCCCTCAGTGTATCCTGGGCCTTCGCCCCCTCACCCACCCTATGGCTTTCTTCAACACCAAATGGTTCTACCTCCTATCACCTCCACTTCTGGGTATCTAAAAGACTCCACTTCCTCCATGTTCTCTCACACACTCTCCCAAACTCAGCCATCAGCTTCTGTAGTTTTTCGGTCGAGTTTGCCACCAGAGCCGCGTCATCAGCAAACAGCAACTACTCCACGTAGATTGTGAGATACGTCTTAACATGATCATGTTTCCAGACGTTAATGAAACTATACGGATTAAGCAGATTGGAGGAAGATGTGATAGCAGTGCAGGAAGACCTAAGTATACCATCAGAAGGGACCAGAGGTCACACATGTAGACTAACAGGTTAACAAATACTGATAAAAACATATTCCACGATCCTTCATGCTCACGATACACAGACCACTGTCAAGAACACTGAACATGAATGCTCAGTTGCCCGTACCCACAAAATAGGGACCTAAGACGACCCTCTTTTGAACTCCCTTATACCCTTAGACCCCGTCCCCTAATCATGAGCTCTGAGAGAACCTGAGAACATACCTTCGGAGAAAAATGGGAGATTTCGGTCGTGTGGGACAACATTTCCTGCTTTCTGAAGGCTGCCATATAGTGGTCAGGACTACGGGCTCCATTAGAGGTCAGGGCCTTACGCTCTGTGCGTATAGAGCGTACAGCAAGGGCCGGCCCTGCACACACACACACACACACACATACACACACACACACACACACACACACACACACACACACACATACAACATCACTACACTTTAAGATCTTTGGCCCCTCATCCGGTGGACGTGGCCAGCTTCCTGAGCGCTGCTGGAACCCAATATAGAAGGGACTCATGCGACAGAGAAATAGTACTATATGAGTACATGTACAATTCTACTAAAGTACTTCATTACATCTTATCTAACAAGGTTCTTGCTTAATATGATTTAATGGTTACCAGTTGATCTATTTTTTTTCAACTTTCAAAAAAGTGTTCACTATCTTCATCATCAAACTTTAAGAACTTAAAGTTTAAAAACTTAAAGACTGCACTCAAGTCACTCTTTACTCCTCTCTCTTTTTCATAGTGGACAAATTTAAGGCCTCTAACCTTTTCCTGTAACCCTGTTCACTAAATTCTGATATCATGTTTGTTGCCTTCCTCTGGACCTTCTCCATTAGTTCTCTGCAATTGTGTTGACCAACCATGAGAAACTTACTTTGGTTCTGGCATTATGTAGCCATGCAAACAACTCTGGCGGGTTACAGGTTAAGTATCATATCAATTCTCAAGTTCCTCCCAAACACACACACACACACACACACACACACACACACACACACACACACACACACACACACACACACACACACACACACACACACACATTCCTGCAGTTTGTATCCCGCTTTAGAAGTATCAAAACGTTCTTACAGTCTATCCCAGCTTCAATTCTTTATATTTACCTGGCCTGAACTTCATGAAACATGTATACAACTAACTGTGGAGTGTGTTTAGGTGTTGAGCAGTTGTTTGCGTGTTTGTGATAAAGAAATGACTGAGTGTGTGGTTGTATTGATGTATTGTGTGTGTGTGTGTGTGTGTGTGTGTGTGTGTGTGTGTGTGAGTGTGTGTGTGTGTGTGTATGCACTTCTACGTCTCTTATAACGAAAGAAATATACTGAAGAAATCACGAAATTACTTTAGTTGCGAAAAAGATGTGATGAAATCATTTCATTCTTCGTCTGTCCCAGAAGAAATGTAAGTACAAGATAATTATAAAGTAAAGTAAATTGACTCAGATCATATCCTACTAACATGAGTAGGTCCAGGCTATAAAGTAAGAGATAAATTTCCATTTAATTAAAGAGTGAGGCTCGCTGTACTTCACGTCTCTTTGTTCAAGAAAATTACATCAGAAAAATTGTTGGCAAGAAGTTTATGATACGCAATGCCAGTGTCCAAGCGAGAAGTATGATATGTTTAACCTTTGACATGACCCAGGTAAGGACTCTGAAGAGGGTGGAAGGTGGCGCAAAAGTGGATTTCCCTCACCACTATGCAAGAACTGGGTATAATGTTCATGGTCCACCTCCCCCTGGTCCTTGTTACACACATGAAGGCCCCGTCATACAAGATGAGGTCATAGAAGACATGTCAAGGATACAACATGAAATATATTCACAGTAGAGTAGATGTGGTCTCAGAACTACCCTTAACACTTGAACACCTGAAGGTGTTAACGATTGTTCGGTTGGTGGATGTAGTTTGACGATGATGACCTTAATGACCCCTGGTAGTTGAAGGGCCTAGAGCCCAAACAACCAATTAACCGACGAACCGAAGCACCACAAACGCCACAGATGAGGTGAGGTTGTTGTATAATGGTCGTTATCTTAAACAGTGAGGGTGAACAATGGTGCTAGAGTTATCTTGAACAGTAAGGGTGAACAATGGTGCTAGAGTTATCTTGAACAGTAAGGGTGAACAATGGTGCTAGAGTTATCTTGAACAGTGAGGGTGAACAATGGTGTTTGAGTTATCTTGAACACATGAAGAGTGTTCAAAATTTTTGTACTGGTGGTCATAACTTGACCTTGATGACCAGTGACCTAGTTAGAGGAAGTTCTCCAATGTTACTCATCCATTGTGAGTTATGTTTTGAGATTTCTTATGAGGCTAAGAATAACAATGATTTGGTATGTGAGAAGCAATGACAGACTTTCTGACTTACACGTTAAGTGTGTAAGTAATTCACTTTAAATCATTAGTTTTGCTCGACTCTTGCAACACTAATCTTTTGAGTTTCTGATATTTTTTTTTACGTTTATCAACACACAACTCTCTCTCTCTCTCTCTCTCTCTCTCTCTCTCTCTCTCTCTCTCTCTCTCTCTCTCTCTCTCTCTCTCTCTCTCTCCTGCGATTGACGTTTGAGGCGAACCCTTGATGTGTTCTTCAGTGCTGGAGGAAGGCGCATAAAAACCACCAGGCAGTGACAGCCAATAAATACGCGGGAAATATGAGAGCTTAAGGCATCTTGAGGCAGCGCTGGGCTCCCCTCCCCGCTAGTCTCGCATGAGAGACGCCTTTTGTTACGTCTTGTATCGAATACACCCCCCCCCCTACCGCAGCCAGTGGGCGTTGCTTCCCATTCTCTATCAAACCTCCAGATTCGCTGGGTGATTCCAATCTTGCTCTGACGACTCTCTTGCTTAACGATGCCATCTTTTTTTTTTTATCTTATCGTGTATGTTAGAGTTGTGTGCCACTGCGACTCAGCCATAGTTTGGGATTCGTCTTTTGTTCTTTGCGTTCACGTAAAACACACTCTCGCTCTCTCTCTCTCTCCTCCCAGACGTATGTATTGTGTGTCGCTTCTCTTGTGAAATCATTGGACAGAGGAAACTATAATATGCCCGCCACTGGCGTCAAATAATTCATTTCAGTTACTCGAACACTGTAAAGCAGAAAGTGATTTGTATGTTACACTTCTGCCACCGAATGGGCGTGTGTGTAGAAACCCCAGTGAGATCTCTGATGTTTTCTAACTCTTAGTATGATACATAGACCCCTGTATGCTTGCTCTGTTCTCTCCCATGGCATATGTATACATAGTATACATACCTCCCATTCACCAGATGTAAACACATCAAGGGTAAGGAGAGGGAGTGTGGCTCTGTCATGTCACCAACAGTTGGCCATGGGTAAACCCCTTTAATTCCATGTATCGTCTTAAAGGAAGCGGCTCATCATGACTATATGTCTCCACCTCCGCCTTCTCTTGGTCGTCTCCTTGTGTCCCCTCATAAGTCTACTGTATATCAACACGTAAGGCTTCTCCTGTGTTACTCTCTCCCAGAAATAGCCCACTTCGAGCCCCATTGGTGGAACAGAGAAAGCTCTTTGCTGAACAGTGAACAATCTGCATTCTGGTTCTTGTGGACTGGACGCCAGTGGTGAAAAGAACGTCTTCCTTTCATCTTCATTTCAAGGTGATGAGTGGGCGAGGCGCCTTTTAACTCGAAGCTCCTTCCCTCGCGCCATAAATATATCAATGATAACAACAAGCCAACGCCATTTTTCATCATCAACTACTTTCCCACACAAAAATTTCGCCTTCGCTCCACAATGCCCGACTCAAACAAATGAGCGAACCCATTTCAGGGAGGGAGTGTTGAATAAATATTGAGCCATGTAGGATCTCGAGGCGGAGTGTGAGGTGGAGGAGGAGGGAAGTGGAGTATGGCTTAAGTCTAACATAATGACAAGTCTTGCTGGCTATAGGATGTGATGTGTGAGAACCAAACATCGCTTCTCTCTCTCTCTCTCTCTCTCCCTCTCTCTCTCTCTCTCTCTCCTCCTCCTCCTCCGCCGCTGCTTCCATTCATATATCAACTCAAACAATGAAGGCATTTTTTTTTTTTTTTTTAAAGGATGGTTTGAAAAGAGACGTTTATTGACCGGGCCAGACACCTGGCCAACAAATACCGGAATAGAACCTGTGATATTGGTCCCTCTCTCCACGTATTGTCCCGCCCCTCGAGTTTCCACAGCCACCTTCCTCTCCCTCTCTCTCTCTCTCTCTCTCTCTCTCTCTCTCTCTCTCTCTCTCTCTCTCCCTCCAGAGGCGCCCCACCCCACCCCAACCACCACACCACCCATTACCACCCACAGACAGGGCGCCGGGGGCTTCACCTAGGGCGTCGAGATAGAGAGAGAGAGAGAGAGAGAGAGAGAGAGAGAGAGAGAGAGAGAGAGAGAGAGAGAGAGAGAGAGAGAGAGAGAGAGAGGAGGATATTTTCTGGGGGCGCGGATGGGCGAGGAAGATGGACTGTGGGAGACGGCCAGGGCTCAGAGACCACGCCTCAGACCTTCCTCCCTCCTGCAGGGGATCCTGACGCAGGAGGAGAAGAAGGAACACCTTGCTGTAGGACACAGAGGCACAGAAGGGCAAGAGGAGGTCAGGGCAATAGATAATGTCTATCAGGGGAAGATAACTTCATGAACTGAAGCAAGACAGAGAGGGTTGACGCACGTGGGGACGTGGGCAAGATGGATCTACGATGTACAGGTGAGGATAATGATGTACAGTGAGGATAATGATGTACAGGTGAGGATAATGATGTACAGGTGAGGATAATGATGTACAGAGTGAGGATAATGATGTACAGAGTGAGGATAATGATGTACAGTGAGGATAATGATGTACAGTGAGGATAATGATGTACAGTGAGGATAATGATGTACAGTGAGGATAATGATGTACAGTGAGGATAATGATGTACAGTGAGTATAATGATGTACAGGTGAGGATAATGATGTACAGTGAGGATAATGATGTACAGAGTGAGGATAATGATGTACAGGTGAGGATAATGATGTACAGTGAGGATAATGATGTACAGTGAGGATAATGATGTACAGTGAGGATAATGATGTACAGGTGAGGATAATGATGTACAGTGAGGATAATGATGTACAGAGTGAGGATAATGATGTATAGTGAGGATAATGATGTACAGTGAGGATAATGATGTACAGGTGAGGATAATGATGTACAGTGAGGATAATGATATACAGTGAGGATAATGATGTACAGTGAGGATAATGATATACAGTGAGGATAATGATGTACAGTGAGGATAATGATGTACAGTGAGGATAAAGAACTGAATAACTAAGGACTGATAAGAAGCAGAGTGAGGTGGCTGGGGCAGAAGGGCGTATTGATCAAGAGAGAAGGATGGATGACTAGGTCACATGGATGAAGGATGGATGACTGACGTGAAGGATGACTAGGTCACATGGATGAAGGATGGATGACTGACGTGAAGGATGACTAGGTCACATGGATGAAGGTTGGATGACTGACGTGAAGGATGACTAGGTCACATGGATGAAGGATGGATGACTGAGGTGAAGGATGACTAGGTAACATGGATGAAGGATGGATGACTGAGGCTAAGGATGACTAGGTCACATGGATGAAGGATGGATGACTGACGTGAAGGATGACTAGGTCACATGGATGAAGGATGGATGACTAGGTCACATGGATGAAGGATGGATGACTAGGTCACATGGATGAAGGATGGATGACTGACGTGAAGGATGACTAGGTCACATGGATGAAGGATGGATGACTGACGTGAAGGATGACTAGGTCACATGGATGAAGGATGGATGACTGACGTGAAGGATGACTAGGTCACATGGATGAAGGATGGATGACTGACGTGAAGGATGACTAGGTCACATGGATGAAGGATGGATGACTGACGTGAAGGATGACTAGGTCACATGGATGAAGGATGGATGACTGACGTGAAGGATGACTAGGTCACATGGATGAAGGATGGATGACTGACGTGAAGGATGACTAGGTCACATGGATGAAGGATGGATGACTGACGTGAAGGATGACTAGGTCACATGGATGAAGGATGGATGACTGACGTGAAGGATGACTAGGTCACATGGATGAAGGATGGATGACTGACGTGAAGGATGACTAGGTCACATGGATGAAGGATGGATGACTAGGTCACATGGATGAAGGATGGATGACTGACGTGAAGGATGACTAGGTCACATGGATGAAGGATGGATGACTAGGTCACATGGATGAAGGATGGATGACTGACGTGAAGGATGACTAGGTCACATGGATGAAGGATGGATGACTGACGTGAAGGATGACTAGGTCACATGGATGAAGGATGGATGACTGACGTGAAGGATGACTAGGTCACATGGATGAAGGATGGATGACTAGGTCACATGGATGAAGGATGGATGACTGACGTGAAGGATGACTAGGTCACATGGATGAAGGATGGATGACTGACGTGAAGGATGACTAGGTCACATGGATGAAGGATGGATGACTAGGTCACATGGATGAAGGATGGATGACTGACGTGAAGGATGACTAGGTCACATGGATGAAGGATGGATGACTAGGTCACATGGATGAAGGATGGATGACTAGGTCACATGGATGAAGGATGGATGACTGACGTGAAGGATGACTAGGTCACATGGATGAAGGATGGATGACTAGGTCACATGGATGAAGGATGGATGACTAGGTCACATGGATGAAGGATGGATGACTGACGTGAAGGATGACTAGGTCACATGGATGAAGGATGGATGACTGACGTGAAGGATGACTAGGTCACATGGATGAAGGATGGATGACTGACGTGAAGGATGACTAGGTCACATGGATGAAGGATGGATGACTGACGTGAAGGATGACTAGGTCACATGGATGAAGGATGGATGACTGACGTGAAGGATGACTAGGTCACATGGATGAAGGATGGATGACTAGGTCACATGGATGAAGGATGGATGACTGACGTGAAGGATGACTAGGTCACATGGATGAAGGATGGATGACTGACGTGAAGGATGACTAGGTCACATGGATGAAGGATGGATGACTGACGTGAAGGATGACTAGGTCACATGGATGAAGGATGGATGACTGACGTGAAGGATGACTAGGTCACATGGATGAAGGATGGATGACTGACGTGAAGGATGACTAGGTCACATGGATGAAGGATGGATGACTGACGTGAAGGATGACTAGGTCACATGGATGAAGGATGGATGACTGACGTGAAGGATGACTAGGTCACATGGATGAAGGATGGATGACTAGGTCACATGGATGAAGGATGGATGACTGACGTGAAGGATGACTAGGTCACATGGATGAAGGATGGATGACTGACGTGAAGGATGACTAGGTCACATGGATGAAGGATGGATGACTGACGTGAAGGATGACTAGGTCACATGGATGAAGGATGGATGACTGACGTGAAGGATGACTAGGTCACATGGATGAAGGATGGATGACTGACGTGAAGGATGACTAGGTCACATGGATGAAGGATGGATGACTGACGTGAAGGATGACTAGGTCACATGGATGAAGGATGGATGACTGACGTGAAGGATGACTAGGTCACATGGATGAAGGATGGATGACTGACGTGAAGGATGACTAGGTCACATGGATGAAGGATGGATGACTGACGTGAAGGATGACTAGGTCACATGGATGAAGGATGGATGACTAGGTCACATGGATGAAGGATGGATGACTGACGTGAAGGATGACTAGGTGGTAGGTTTACGAGCGATGATTGGGTGGTGGGTATACGAGCGATGATTGGGTGGTAGGTTTACGAGCGATGATTGGGTGGTGGGTATACGAGCGATGATTGGGTGGTAGGTTTACGAGCGATGATTGGGTGGTGAGTTTACGAGCGATGATTGGGTGGTGGGTATACGAGCGATGATTGGGTGGTGGGTATACGAGCGATGATTGGGTGGTAGGTTTACGAGCGATGATTGGGTGGTAGGTTTACGAGCGATGATTGGGTGGTGGGTATACGAGCGATGATTGGGTGGTGGGTATACGAGCGATGATTGGGTGGTGGGTATACGAGCGATGATTGGGTGGTGGGTATACGAGCGATGATTGGGTGGTGGGTATACGAGCGATGATTGGGTGGTGGGTATACGAGCGATGATTGGGTGGTGGGTATACGAGCGATGATTGGGTGGTGGGTATACGAGCGATGATTGGGTGGTGGGTATACGAGCGATGATTGGGTGGTAGGTTTACGAGCGATGATTGGGTGGTGAGTTTACGAGCGATGATTGGGTGGTGGGTATACGAGCGATGATTGGGTGGTGGGTATACGAGCGATGATTGGGTGGTGGGTATACGAGCGATGATTGGGTGGTGAGTTTACGAGCGATGATTGGGTGGTGGGTATACGAGCGATGATTGGGTGGTAGGTTTACGAGCGATGATTGGGTGGTGGGTATACGAGCGATGATTGGGTGGTAGGTTTACGAGCGATGATTGGGTGGTGGGTATACGAGCGATGATTGGGTGGTGGGTATACGAGCGATGATTGGGTGGTGGGTATACGAGCGATGATTGGGTGGTGGGTATACGAGCGATGATTGGGTGGTGGGTATACGAGCGATGATTGGGTGGTAGGTTTACGAGCGATGATTGGGTGGTAGGTTTACGAGCGATGATTGGGTGGTAGGTTTACGAGCGATGATTGGGTGGTGAGTTTACGAGCGATGATTGGGTGGTAGGTTTACGAGCGATGATTGGGTGGTGGGTATACGAGCGATGATTGGGTGGTGGGTATACGAGCGATGATTGGGTGGTGGGTATACGAGCGATGATTGGGTGGTGGGTATACGAGCGATGATTGGGTGGTAGGTTTACGAGCGATGATTGGGTGGTAGGTTTACGAGCGATGATTGGGTGGTGGGTATACGAGCGATGATTGGGTGGTGGGTTTACGAGCGATGATTGGGTGGTAGGTTTACGAGCGATGATTGGGTGGTAGGTTTACGAGCGATGATTGGGTGGTGAGTTTACGAGCGATGATTGGGTGGTGGGTATACGAGCGATGATTGGGTGGTAGGTTTACGAGCGATGATTGGGTGGTAGGTTTACGAGCGATGATTGGGTGGTGGGTATACGAGCGATGATTGGGTGGTGAGTTTACGAGCGATGATTGGGTGGTGAGTTTACGAGCGATGATTGGGTGGTGGGTATACGAGCGATGATTGGGTGGTAGGTTTACGAGCGATGATTGGGTGGTAGGTTTACGAGCGATGATTGGGTGGTAGGTTTACGAGCGATGATTGGGTGGTGGGTTTACGAGCGATGATTGGGTGGTGGGTATACGAGCGATGATTGGGTGGTGAGTTTACGAGCGATGATTGGGTGGTGGGTTTACGAGCGATGATTGGGTGGTGGGTTTACGAGCGATGATTGGGTGGTAGGTTTACGAGCGATGATTGGGTGGTGGGTATACGAGCGATGATTGGGTGGTGGGTATACGAGCGATGATTGGGTGGTGAGTTTACGAGCGATGATTGGGTGGTAGGTTTACGAGCGATGATTGGGTGGTGGGTTTACGAGCGATGATTGGGTGGTAGGTTTACGAGCGATGATTGGGTGGTAGGTTTACGAGCGATGATTGGGTGGTAGGTTTACGAGCGATGATTGGGTGGTAGGTTTACGAGCGATGATTGGGTGGTAGGTTTACGAGCGATGATTGGGTGGTAGGTTTACGAGCGATGATTGGGTGGTGGGTATACGAGCGATGATTGGGTGGTGAGTTTACGAGCGATGATTGGGTGGTAGGTTTACGAGCGATGATTGGGTGGTGAGTTTACGAGCGATGATTGGGTGGTGGGTATACGAGCGATGATTGGGTGGTAGGTTTACGAGCGATGATTGGGTGGTGGGTTTACGAGCGATGATTGGGTGGTGGGTTTACGAGCGATGATTGGGTGGTGGGTTTACGAGCGATGATTGGGTGGTGGGTATACGAGCGATGATTGGGTGGTGGGTATACGAGCGATGATTGGGTGGTAGGTTTACGAGCGATGATTGGATGGTGGGTATACGAGCGATGATTGGGTGGTGAGTTTACGAGCGATGATTGGGTGGTGGGTATACGAGCGATGATTGGGTGGTGAGTTTACGAGCGATGATTGGGTGGTGGGTATACGAGCGATGATTGGGTGGTGAGTTTACGAGCGATGATTGGGTGGTGAGTTTACGAGCGATGATTGGGTGGTAGGTTTACGAGCGATGATTGGGTGGTGGGTATACGAGCGATGATTGGGTGGTGAGTTTACGAGCGATGATTGGGTGGTGGGTATACGAGCGATGATTGGGTGGTAGGTTTACGAGCGATGATTGGGTGGTGAGTTTACGAGCGATGATTGGGTGGTGGGTTTACGAGCGATGATTGGGTGGTGGGTATACGAGCGATGATTGGGTGGTGGGTATACGAGCGATGATTGGGTGGTAGGTTTACGAGCGATGATTGGGTGGTGAGTTTACGAGTGATGATTGGGTGGTAGGTTTACGAGCGATGATTGGGTGGTAGGTTTACGAGCGATGATTGGGTGGTGGGTATACGAGCGATGATTGGGTGGTAGGTTTACGAGCGATGATTGGGTGGTGAGTTTACGAGCGATGATTGGGTGGTAGGTTTACGAGCGATGATTGGGTGGTGAGTTTACGAGCGATGATTGGGTGGTGGGTATACGAGCGATGATTGGGTGGTGGGTATACGAGCGATGATTGGGTGGTAGGTTTACGAGCGATGATTGGGTGGTAGGTTTACGAGCGATGATTGGGTGGTGGGTATACGAGCGATGATTGGGTGGTAGGTTTACGAGCGATGATTGGGTGGTGGGTATACGAGCGATGATTGGGTGGTAGGTTTACGAGCGATGATTGGGTGGTGAGTTTACGAGCGATGATTGGGTGGTGGGTATACGAGCGATGATTGGGTGGTGGGTTTACGAGCGATGATTGGGTGGTGAGTTTACGAGCGATGATTGGGTGGTGGGTTTACGAGCGATGATTGGGTGGTGAGTTTACGAGCGATGATTGGGTGGTGGGTTTACGAGCGATGATTGGGTGGTAGGTTTACGAGCGATGATTGGGTGGTGGGTATACGAGGTACCAGAGCACAGACCAGGTACCACAGAACAGACCAGGTACCACAGAACAGACCAGGTACCACAGACAAGCTAAGCGTCACAAAGGAGCTAAACAAGGAACAGTTTGAGTACAGGATGTAGATAGGATGACATACTTGGCCACAAGTGGGAGCAGGAGGCCTAGAGCAACATACAGGAGGAGAAACCACTGTCTATAAACAGAGAAGCAATGACCACGATCGAAGGAAGCTTTGGAGGGAGGGAAAAGAACTGACAGGCGTCTCCACCCGTCAAGGACCATCCACCACCTCGTAGTAACACGAAACTTCAAAAGGACGAAGGAAAACACTATTCTTCCGATGCCATCGAGGAAGCAGCTTTCAATGTGTGGACGAAGAGAAGGAACAGTTTGACACAGATGTCGAGAGTCCCCCTCAAAAAAAAACCCAAAAAAACTGGAGGAGGAAAGAAGCCAGCGAGAACGGTCGTGCAGAAAATGCTGCTTGCAGGAGACTGGATTAAGGAATCGAGACCATATCCAAAATCACTTGTCAAGATGTCAGAGCTGCCATTAAGCTGATGGCTAGGCTGAAAAGCCTCAGGATAGAGCAAGATCAATAAAGCGATATTGGAAAGCAAGTCGAGGAAGATCATCTTGCGTTCTGCCTCAGCGTTACGAAGACAATCTTTCTGTTGGCTGTTCTTAAGATAGATTAATGAAAAGGGTCAGAAAAAATAGGACACCGAGAGCAACTCAAACACTACATGGAGCCAAATCTTTATTTCTTTTTTTTTGATGTTAGCTGAGAGGGTACGTGAGGGGGTATCCTTTCTCTTCTAGGGATATTTCTGCCTCCTGACGGGGCATTTCTACTCTCCTGAAGGTACACGTGCCCTTATAGGGACGTCCCTGCTCTCCTGAGGGTCCCAAGCAGCCCCTAAAGGAGGAGGGAGCCAGCAGGACCTGCAGATGACGTGGAGGTGGGGATGGAAAGGGGGTGCGGGAGACACAGGGAGGGTGAGGGCGGGCGCGACGCGAGGTCGGGCTAGAAGGAAAATTTTCTCCCTCCCTCACCC
The DNA here is from genome assembly GCF_036320965.1 of Panulirus ornatus. Lineage (NCBI taxonomy): Eukaryota > Metazoa > Arthropoda > Malacostraca > Decapoda > Palinuridae > Panulirus > Panulirus ornatus. The sequence goes on from NC_092270.1 coordinate 21,773,987, forward strand.
GTGTGTGGTGGAGGGAGGGAAGGAGGGGGAGGGAGGGGAGGGAGGGAGGGGGAGGGAGGGAGGGATCTCTGAGAGAGGGTTGGAAGAGGCAAGAAGTTTTTCAAGTGGTAAAAATGACGCAGGGATAAAGTCAAGTGGTGGTGGTGGTGTGTGGGGGAGAGAGGGAGAGGTCGGGGGTGGGAGAGAGAGGGAGGGGGACGTGTGTGTGTGTGTGTGGACGCGCGGGGGAGGGGGGGGTGGTACCCCCCCTGGTCACAACCGGTCGAGGGCAAAAGTGGGACTTAATGACGGACTTGAGATAGGCCGAGCGTGCACGGGAATGTTATTAAGCTTAGATGTGGGACTCACATATTTCTACGAAGACGTGAGCATGTGTGTGTGTGTGTGTGTGTGTGTGTGTGTGTGTGTGTGTGTGTGTGTCGTGGTTGTACTGTTGTGGACCTGAAAGGCACGTGAGCGGTGGTGCACAGTCTTGGCCGTTGTAGCTCAGTGTTGTACTAGTGCGTTGGCGTATAGTCTAAGGGCGCTACGTTGTGGGAGTGTGTGTGTGTGTGTTGTGGTGCAGGGTACGTGTGTGGAGTTGTGTGAGTGCGTGTGTTTGGGGATGGGTGGGTGTGTGGGGTTGTGTGAAGGAGTGTGTTGGTGTGGGTGTGTGTGGGGTTGTGTGAGTGCGTGTGTTGGTGTGGGTGTGTGTGGGGTTGTGTGAGGGAGTGTGTTGGTGTGGGTGTGTGTGGGGTTGTGTGAGGGAGTGTGTTGGTGTGGGTGTGTGTGGGGTTGTATGAGGGAGTGTGTTAGGTGTATACATCGCAAGGGAGTGTGTCTAGGTGCGCAGTGTTGGTAGAGAGAGAGAGAGAGAGAGAGAGAGAGAGAGAGAGAGAGAGAGAGAGAGAGAGAGAGAGAGAAGATGCCTTCAGAGTGTTGATGCAGAAGCACCCTCACACACTGACACACCCACACACACACACACAAACACACAGGTCCCCAGACTGACCAGATCTGTCCCTCCCCCACTTCTCTTTCTCTCTATGGCCCCTTCATCAATGAATTGATTAGCTGAAGGAAATATAGAGCTGAGTGTGTGATGATGATGATGTCTTCCATTCAAGGAAAAGTCGGGTCCACAAGACGTAAAGATGGAGGACGAATCCTTAACCCACAGGATGGAGCGCTCCAGCCCAGAGCTATGGGTCAGATGGATCGTGGGTTTGTGGAGTGGGGGACGATGCTGGAGGGGTTATAATGGATGGGGTGTGGGAGGGATACGCCCGTGATGTGTGTGTGTGTCTGTGTGTGTGTGTGTGTGTGTGTGTGTGTGTGTGTGTGTGTGTGTGTACGCAAAGCCATTTTTTTAAATTTTTCTGTTGTTTTTTTCCCCTGGGAGGACGGTGGACAAGGTGAACTATTGGTTCATAAAGCAAGACAGACCCAGGAGGGACCACAGCGTGGGGGGGGGGGGGGATGGGGCCTCACTGGGGGTAGGACTCTAGTAGGAGATGGGGCCACAGTGTGGGGGTAGGAGACTAGTGAAAGATGGGGCCTCAGTGGGGGTAGGAGACTAGTGAAAGATGGGGCCACAGTGTGGGGGTAGGAGACTAGTGAAAGATGGGGCCACAGTGGGGGTAGGACTCTAGTAGGAGATGGGACCACAGTGGGGGTAGGAGACTAGTGAAAGATGGGGCCACAGTGGGCACACAGACACACACACACACACACACACACACACACATACACACACACACACACACACATTTTACTTCTAACCTTTGTGTTTTCCTGGCCAATTCTTCACTTTAAATGTCTCTCCATATTTCCACGAAGTGTGTACGAGATCAAACTCTTTGCGAGAGAAAGAGCGAGACTTTGCGATGGCGTCTCTCGCTACCCTTAGCGTTCATCTGCTAAGAAATATACAGACGTAACTTTGATACATATCTTGCTACTCACTGATCATATTGATCACCCATCACATCAGCCTGAGTAAGTAATCTCAGGTCACATTTGCTAATCAGTCGTTACATCATTATCCGCCTGATATGTCTACGAGCAACGACCTCTAATGACACCAGCGGTAGTTCGATGGTTCGACCAGTTGGCGCTGAGGATGCGTACAACAACCGGGCTCCGCTAATGTTAGCGACATCAGCTCCGGCACATGACACTCCTGCTAAGCTTCACTCAGCCCGTAGCGTAAGCGTCAACGTTTTAGCAAACGTTTCCAAGGCAAAGGATCGTTCACACAAGACTTGGACAACCATACCCTATTGAAAAGAAACGTAGAAACTGCCTCATTCAAAGCATACAAATCCCAGATACGAGATTAGGAAGGATCCTAAAAGACCTCTTGGTTATATTCCAAAAGACTCGTAACAAAGGGAGATTATGGACGAGGGAGGGAGGAAGGCGGGGTTCCACCCAGCGCTAGGATGTTACCAAGGCCTAACGAAATATCAGAGCTTCGTCAGCAGGTTCCTGTAGGTTAAGCCTCTGCTCAAACTCCCACAGCCATTTCATCTGTCTCGTAAGTTGTAAGATATGGACCCCCAGGCTACGCGCTCGCTCAATATATCTTACCTCGTGATAACCCGATCTGTATACGCATCATATATATATATATATATATATATATATATATATATATATATATATATATATATATATATATATATATATTATTTTTTTATTATACTCAACCGACGTCTCCCATGTCAGCGAAGTAGCGCAAGGAAACAGACGAAAGAATGGCCCAACCCACCCACATACACATGTATATACATACACGCCAACACATGCACATATACATACATATATATTTCAACGTATACATATATATATGTATATATATATATATATATATATATATATATATATATATATATATATATATATATATATATATACATATATGTACATATCCATACTTGCTGCCTTCATCCATTTCCGTCGCCACCCCGCCACACACGAAATAGCATCTCCCTCCTTCTTATATATGTATCATCAGCTTTTGGCTTTTTATTGAATAAATTCTCTTTTTATCATCATTGTTATCAATATCAATAATATTTTCATTATCATTACTATCGTTATCATTATCATTGTCATTATCATTATCACTATTATCACCATGATCGCTGTTCGTATCATTATAATGCCATGAACATCTTCATGAGGGGAGGGTCATGAGTGCCTCATTGTGAGTCACGTAAGATGTGTGAAGGACACGAGTAACGGCTCCATGCCTCTCCCTCCACCTCCATGCCTCTCCCTCCTCTTCCATGACTCCCTCCACCTCCATGCCTCTCCCTCCTCCTCCATGAGTCCCTCCACCTCCATGCCTCTCCCTCCACCTCCATGTCTCTCCCTCCACCTCCATGCCTCTCCCTCCACCTCCATGTCTCTCCCTCCACCTCCATGCCTCTCCCTCCACCTCCATGTCTCTCCCTCCACCTCCATGCCTCTCCCTCCTCCTCCATGCCTCTCCCTCCTCCTCCATGCCTCTCCCTCCACCTCCCTGACCCCACCTTTGACAGCGGAAGTATCGCAAAGCATTAAGGGCGTCACAACAATGAGAAGTGGTGTGAGTAACATGAATATCTGGTGTGAAGGAAGATATTGACCCACTCTGTAGAGCCTGGAAGATGGTACTGTTCTCAGGTTTACCTCTGGGTCTTAGGTATACCTAGATGTGACATGGTTTACACAGGTATACCATATTGACCCATTAGGCATGCCTTGGTGTACTTCTATGATCATAGTATATCTATATGTATACTGTATGTGCTTATATGTGACCCTAGTGTGTACTGATACGTACCTTAGTTTACCTAGGTTTACTCATCGTTGTTTAGACGTGTCGTTGTAAACCTAATCTGTGTGTGAAGTTTTAGAGTTGGTAGTTTGGTTAGAAGGAGTCTAGAGTAAACTAGACAAACTGTTTCACCAAAGTTTTTGTCCACGAAACTATTCTTGCTCGTATTTGTAACTCGTAAAGATTGTGTGTTTGTTTTTTGTTTCCCTCCTCCTCCTCCTCCTCCTCCTCCTGTGGTGTGTTTCTTGGTAAGTGTTAATTGAAATATATCTTCTTAATTTCCCATAGCTGTTCGAGAAGGGAGGGTGGGGAAGGAGGGGAGGGGGCAGGAACACCATGGGATGGTACGTGTGTGTGTGTGTGTGTGTGTGTGTTGTGTGGGGGGGGGGGGTGACTGGACATGTACCCAGGGACTCACACACGAAGGAGAAAAGAGAGTTTGTTTCACGATGAAAAGAGAGGATTCTTACGGCTGAGGGAAATAAAAGTGAATAGAAAAAATACTTATAAGTTCAAGATAACACTTTTATGCACTACTAATTACTTGTGTGAAGAAATGGTAAGAATTGTGGTGGTAATTATAACCTGAGACACAGACAATTGTGGAGGTAATTATATCCTCACACACAGATAATTGTAAAGTGACATGTAATGCAATTATTTTCTTTCTGAACACCAAGATAATGGTAGGTAGAATGACCAATGAACATGAAGAATCTCTCTCTCTCTCTCTCTCTCTCTCTCTCTCTCTCTCTCTCTCTCTCTCTCTCTCTCTCTCTCTACTTATCTTCGTTGTGTATCAATTGACTGTTATAAATCTTTCTTGTATCTCCCCTGATGATGTGATTATTACACGAAAGTGCACTTGGGAACTTATCGTGTTTCATTTCCCTAAGGATTCATTCGTATATATATATATATGTGTGTGTGTGTGTGTGTGTGTGTGTGTGTGTGTGTGTGTGTGTGTGATTTTTTTCTCCTGGGTTCAACCAGTGTGTCGCCCGGTCCTGGCTGGGACGGTGGCTGGGTTCGACCAGTGTGTCCCCGACCCCGGCTGGGAGGGCGAGAGAGGGTTCGACCAGTGTGTCGCCCGGTCCTGGCTGGGAAGGTGGCTGGGTTCGACCAGTGTGTCCCCGACCAGAAGGGCATTACCTACATGGGTCTCCGCAGACGCCTTGCATTAAGGTGGAAAATGTTGTGAAGTCCTAATGGAAAGAGGTCATTATTCTAAAATAAGAAGGGGCTAATGCCTCCTCGCAAGTAAATACGATGTATACAGAATATTTTCCCGCTATTTACGTGCGACATTAAGAAGAAATACCTTGGCATAGTTCCCTCTTTATGGCGAAACTGCAGGCGTATCTCCTAGATTCGTTCTGTTTGATCAAATGCGACAAAGTGATTCAGTATCCTTCGTCTCGGATTTTCGACTAGTCTTCAGTCCTTATTTCTTACTAATTACAGTAATTCATTCATATCCCCATGATGATTGTGTGATGTATTTATGTATTGTGTGATGGTATTGATTTCTGGATTTCTTAAGCAGAGACAAGACACCTAAATCAATATATACGACTCAATGAATGACGTAGCTGAACTTCCAATGTCTCTGTGTATTCTTCTGAATGGGTTTGCCTCAACAGCTTATACACAATGCATGGAGGTGCTAACGGATCTGAACTGGACAAGGATCTCCGAGAGACTGGTTCATGAATCTCTGAGCCAATGCAGGGTGTTCACGAAGCCTCAGAAACGTGGGCTCGGATCCTAAATGCTTCAGAAGTAAACGGTTTCATTGGATATACTGGAGTAAAGTGTAAGTAATTCAGATGAGATTAAATACTACTAAGAAATGTAATGGGCAAAGAATGAACCAAAAACAGAACAAAACAAATCAAAACTTCGTATATATATGAACAAAGTGCATATGAACGCGCACCTTCATAGAACATACAACCCTCCAACAGCCAAGATCGAACCCGGGACCCTTGTGCAACAGGCGGGAGCGCTACCGTTAGGCCATGATCGCCCCTAATAGGGAAATGACTATTCGAATACTATGTACTCGAACACCCTTCGTCTCACGTTGGTGAGCAACGGAGTCTACACCAGTCATAGCCTAGCGGTAGCGCTCACGCCTGTTGCACAGGGGTCCCGGGTTCAATCCTGGCTGTTGGAGGTTTGTATGATATATATATATTCCTTTTTTTTTTTCATACATATTCGCCATTTCCCGCGTAAGCGAGGTAGCGTTAAGAACAGAGGACTGAGCCTTAGAGGGAATATCCTCACTTGGCCCCCTTCTCTGCAGTCATGGAGCCGATGTGCCACATATAGATATCAAACAGTAAAAGTTCATTAACGTACACATATGACAGCCAATGATATTCAGGAGAATGAAGTACAGTTCCTGTATTTACTGAACTGTGTAATACATATCTGACAATATCTGGAGATCATCACTACAGTAAAAGGTTCAATATTCTTTGATAAAAACCTACAAATTCGTAGTGAATAAGTTGAAATCATTTTTTAAAGCCAAACTTTTTGTTTTCAAATCACCTACTTTTTATATACGCCACATTTCTCTTCATAAACATAACTCGACATTTTTTTTCTTAAGTTTCTGGAAAGGTTTCATGAATTTCAGAAACCTTTTAAGGTTTTCCATTACAGTGAGAGTCAGGGGCTTCAGGTTCTTTATATTCTGTACGTCTGGCGAGGGAGAGCAGGGAGTGCTGGGCCCTGGGTCTGGGCCAGGTGACACGTCTGACACGAGCCTGGACCAGGGGACACATGTCTGACACAAGCCTGTACCAGGGGACACATGTCTGACACAAGTCTGGACCAGGGAACACATGTCTGACACAAGCCTGGACCAGGGGTCACATGTCTGACACAAGTCTGGACCAGGGAACACATGTCTGACACAAGCCTGGACCAGGGGACACATGTCTGACACAAGCCTGGACCAGGGGTCACACGTCTGACACGAGTCTGGACCAGGGGACACATATCTGACACAAGCCTGGACCAGGGGTCACACGTCTGACACGAGGCTGGACCAGGGGACACATATCTGACACGAGGCTGGACCAGGGGTCACACGTCTGACACGAGGCTGGACCAGGGGACACATATCTGACACAAGCCTGGACCAGGGGTCACACGTCTGACACGAGGCTGGACCAGGGGACACATGTCTGACACAAGCCTGGACCAGGGGACACACGTCTGACACGAGGCTGGACCAGGGGTCACACGTCTGACACGAGGCTGGACCAGGGGACACATATCTGACACAAGCCTGGACCAGGGGTCACACGTCTGACACGAGTCTGGACCAGGGGACACATGTCTGACACAAGTCTGGACCAGGGGACACATGTCTGACACAAGTCTGGACCAGGGGACACACGTCTGACACGAGTCTGGACCAGGGGACACATGTCTGACACAAGTCTGGACCAGGGGACACACGTCTGACACGAGTCTGGACCAGGGGACACATGTCTGACACAAGTCTGGACCAGGGGACACACGTCTGACACGAGTCTGGACCAGGGGACACATGTCTGACACAAGTCTGGACCAGCTTGACAGATCATAAGAGAGAGGTCAGCGTCTGTCATTAGCTCTCCCAGCGAAGGTCATGCAATCTTAGCTGACTTTCTTGTACCAGAAATCTATTGAAATATGTGAGACTCACTTTACCATCTTTATCTCAACCACAACCCCAGCTGTGAACTCCTGGCTCATCTCAACCACAACCCCAGCTGTGAACTCGTGGCTCATTTCAACCACAACCCCAGCTGTGAACTCGTGGCTCATTTCAACCACAACCCCAGCTGTGAACTCGTGGCTCATTTCAACCACAACCCCAGCTGTGAACTCGTGGCTCATTTCAACCACGACCCCAGCTGTGAACTCGTGGCTCATCTCAACCACAACCCCAGCTGTGAACTCGTGGCTCATCTCAACCACAACCCCAGCTGTGAACTCCTGGGTCAATATCCACCTTCTTCGCTGTGGCACATCCTTACAAGCAGGACCTCCGTCAAAGCTAACCACAGTTCCTGCTGAAAGTCTCCTACCACAGCTACTCAGGTTGAGGCAACACTAGCCCAAGCTTTGTTAAAAGTCGATCAGGCGTCGCTGTTGCATAGCTGGCCAATTCATGGCCAAAGGGAACGTGTAAACAACCCCCTAATACATTCCCCTCATACATCTCCCTCATTCATTCCCTCATACAACCCCCTCATACATCCCCTTTACACAACTCCCCTTATACACCCTTTCATACAACCCCCAAATACATTCCCCTCATACATCCCCCTCATACATACCCTGATACAGCTCCTCATACGTCCCCCTCATACATCTCCCTCATACATCTCCCTCATACATCTCCCTCAACACTGCCACAGCTGCTTGCCTGCTGCGTCCGTCTCCTGGGTTTTAATATAATCAGTGAGACGTGTAGCTCTGGTGGCTCCTCATGATGGTATAGCTATGAACTCCCTCACACGGAAGCTGCTTCCTCGTAGCCACAACAACTGCTAGCGATGATGGAGGGATGACAGCCTCCCTCCCTCTCTCTCTCTCTCTCTCTCTCTCTCTCTCTCTCTCTCTCTCTCTCTCTCTCTCTCTCTCTCTCTCTCTCTCTCTCTCTCTCTCTGTGCTCCTAGCTTTAACATTATTTCTATTCCTTTCCACAGTTAATGCCTGTGTCTTCACCTCGTATGGTGGTGTATCTCTATGACGATTCGCAAGAGGAAGGTCAGATCAGGTCAGGGGAGAGGCCCTGGTGGAGCCGAGGTCAGGTCAGGTCAGGTCAGGGCAGTAGAGAGGCCCTGGTGGAGCCGAGGTCAGGGAAGGTCAAGCCAGGGCAGTGGAGAGGCCCTAGTGGAGCCAAGGTTAGAGAAGGTTAGGTCAGGTCTGGAGAGAGGCCCCGGTGGAGCCAAGGTCAGGTCAGGTCAGGCCAGGGCAGTAGAGAGGCCCTGGAGTGAGGACAAGACACATGAGCAGGTGAGGTCAACATGGAGAAGGTGAGGTGCTGGTGTGTTCTCTGACATGGACGCTACTGGTCGACAATGGTGGAGTTGGTATCATCCAACTAACTGTGTTTATGGTCCATTATCCTGCCTCGTTACCTCGCTAATTGCCCACATTTTAGAGAAGTATTGAAATATGGAGAATTCTCGACAGATCTCAAGTTTCCCAGACTTTATATGTCTCCGGCCAGAAGGGAAACCATTTTGTTAAGTTTTTAATCTCAGAAACTTGAGTACACTCGCTCATGTTCATCCGAGCAGCCCTGAGTTATGTGGTCTTGGGGTGCTAACTGTAGAATCCTCTCTCTCTCTCTCTCTCTCTCTCTCTCTCTCTCTCTATCTATCTATCTATCTATCTATCTATCTTTCAGTTCCTGGCTATCACTGTTCCACTCATATGTCTATCCAGTCCATAATCCTCATTCTGTCAAAGATTTCGAAGACTAAGTGGCATAAGGAGAGAGAGAGAGAGAGAGAGAGAGAGAGAGAGAGAGAGAGAGAGAGAGAGAGAGAGAGAGAGAGAGAGAGAGAGGTTTGCTCTGCTGAGGAAAACAAAGGCAGCTCAGCAGCTGAGGGGACTCTGGCTTCCTCTCAGGCAAGTCTTGGCTGCCTTTGTGTACGTCGGTGGGGCGTGGGGAGGCCAGGGTAGGCCCACCTGATAACACCCCGACAATGGCAGTAGGTGGGTGTGGGGGAGTGGGGTGTAGGTGGTTAGTTGGGGTGTAGGTGGTTAGTTGGGGTGTAGGTGGTTAGTTGGGGTGTAGGTGGTTAGTTGGGGTGTAGGTGGTTAGTTGGGGAGGTAGGTGGCTAGTTGGGGAGGTAGGTGGTTAGTTGGGGAGGTAGATGGTTAGTTGGGGTGTAGGTGGTTAGTGTGGAGAAGAGGAGAAGGCTAGGAGACGAAGAGGATAGGTATGGTCGGGATAGGGAGGGACAGATGGAGAGCAGATAAACCTAGCAAAACGACGAAGTGAAAAAAAAAATAGTTTTAAAAAATAGGAACAGAAAATGACGCTGGAAATCAAGTGAAGGGGAGACATATGCGTAACATAATTAGATGTTCTAGTGAGGAAAAGTGTACGTCATGACTGGTGGGTTACAGAGACGTGGTGTTTGGTTGCGTGATGAAACAGCATGGATACAGGAGCCTTCCAAGGGGTACAAAAGGATGCTTGAAAAATGTTAAGAAAGCTTTGAGGACGGGGCTAAGTGTGTGTGTGTGTGTGTGTGTGTGTGAGGATACCCCTGGGGGAAGGAAGACGAAGAAGAACTGATGGGGGAGTCGGTCTGGCTTGGGAGCAGATAGAATAATGTCGATGATGAGAAGAGGCGCTGTGTGATGAATGGAAGTCTGGAAATCCAGGAGGTGTGCGAGAGCGAACCGACCTTAAGAGGCTACAAAATGGAGCAGCGGACTTGGGGAAAGTGGGAGAGGGAGAGAGAGAGAGAGAGAGAGAGAGAGAGAGAGAGAGAGAGAGAGAGAGAGAGAGAGAGAGAGAGAATGAGGCTGCCTCTAATGGAGGGAACCTGTTAGTCTTGGGTGAATGACGTAGCTTCACTGACTGAAGATCCACGTCCAGAAAATGAATATTCAAGAAATAAATAAGGAGTGTGATGCTTTCAGAAGAAAATGGGATGAGAGATATGAAAGTGTACGAGCCAGAGAAACTGAAGGAAAATGAGCGAGGGGAATTTTAAAAACAGGTGGTGGAGGAAAGAGTGGAAAGAAGGATTAGATTCTGCTTTAGGGAAGGGTAGCCAAGGACTTGATCACTCAGAACACGGATGCAAAGTGTGAGGAATGAAATGGAATGAAATTTAAAGAAAATGGGAAAAAGTGATGTGGGGATTTGCATGATAATGTTACAGACGAGAGAGTATGATATGATTTTAATTCTACAATCACGAGAGCTCGACTGTAGTGCTTCTACATCTTCAAGACTGCGCTACGTGCAGTAGCAGGGATATGTTGGACTCTTTCGAAGTTATAAGTTCCTAGACGAGATCACTTACGATGATACAGCCTCGCTGAAGATAACTTTTCGTATGTTCTCACAACGCGGTGGAGTCCGGTAACATATGGGAAAGCCTAGATATGAGTTTAGAAAATCTTAAGGATTGAGTCATGTATAGATTGGGTATGATAAGTGAGGAAAAGCTATCTTGGGAAGCCGGGAAAGACTTGGTATCTTAACCACAGTCATGGAGCAGAGGGAGGAAAACCTATATTAAGAGTAAAGATCTTTTGAGATTAAAGAGTCACAGTGGGAAGCAAATTGCAATGGATATAGCATGCATATAGTGAGGCAAGTTAGGTATGTGGGTTATGTTTGTGACGGAGGTGGGAGGGTCTGGATGTGAAGATGTATTGAGGTATGTTGGTGGTTATCCTGCACAGATGGACACAGTGGAGGGCGTGAGCTGAGGGGTGAGTGATGTGGCTTTAAAAGGAGAAGCAAGTGGTAAGTAAATGGGGAAAGCGCTGACAGTTGTTAGTTACTAAATATGTTTATGAAAGCGTTTATGTGAGGGAAGAAGTATGTGGTGGGGGAATGGACATAGGATTAGAAGCTCCTGTCCAAAAATAGGTGACTGGCTTGTACAGAAATGTGGTAGAAATGTGGTAGAGAGCGAAAGGTAAAGAGAGTTTAAAAGACACAGAGAATACTAGTTGCGTGGGAGAGGAGGCAGGTGATACAGGAGAGCAGAGGTGATGTGGAGAGGTGATACGATAAGTTGCCAAGTGCACTTTCGTGTAATAGTCACATCATCAGGGGAGACGCAAGAGAGAAATATGACAGTCAGTTGATATACAACGAAGAGACGTAGGTAAACAAGTAACTACCTAATTGGAGGTCGGCTGCGATGAGTGTGGCAACAAACGTATCATAAATCTATTATGTGGACAAGAAGCAGAACTGTTTACAAATTTCATCAATAATAAAGCTATCCAATTTGAATAGACCTTCACTAATATCAAGGTTATGATTCTTTGTGTATTTCTCGTGGTACAGGAATTATAGTTAATAACTGAGATGGCATTACTCTAGTCAATACAATGATCATAGTTTTTAACGTGATTAAACAAGGCATTTGATTCTTGTCCTGTTATTATACGAGATTTATATTGCTTAAGTGTAACAGAAAGATCCTTACCAGTATGTCCAACGTAGAACTTATCAATTTCCACATGGTACTTGATCTATGAAATCGCACTTCAGTAGTTCATACAATTCTGTTCAACATGTAATTTTTCTCTACATGTGGCACGACATGTTTCGCGGAGACAATCCACCCATCAGGTACCAGCACTTGACAAAGTTATTTAAATCCCAACATCACACGTATGTCCCGCCGTCCAACACCAATCTGTACAGACCAACCACTGTCCGCTTTGTCTGGCAGTAACCGTTGTAAGGGAAAGTGATTAAGGGGGACCACGTGGCGGGGGTTGACTGGGTAGCTGGGTGTGTCTTGAACAACTTTTTTTTTTATGTTTTCGTGTTTTGTCATTTCTCTCATAATGGTTTGCTTAATGCTAGTATGGGCTTAAGATTGCCTGGGGACAAGTTAAAGTTCTTAGTATTGGCAATTAAGACAGACTTAATGACGTTGCGTGTGGCATAGTCAGCAGAGGGGTATAGAATAACAGGATTTTCAAGATCTATGGCCAGGGTGATCATTTTCATGATCGCATTTTTGTGGTCATCCCTGCGTACTGCATGACGGTGCCAATAACACATCTCCGTTACACTTGTACCAGTCTGGCCTACATAAATATATTTACATGCCTTGCATTTGACGGTGTAAACACTTCTCATTGTTGCATGATTTGACCTACTATTCATTAAGGTCTTACTGATAGTATAATTGTATTGGAAAGCAATATCATAAGCACTGTTTTTTTAGAACATCTTAGATTATCTAAGTTGGGAGAATAGGTCAACATTAAACATTTAGACTTATCCTCATTTGTCACATTTTGTTACAAGAAACATAACATGTCTTCCTAGCTTTCCAGTAACCTTTGTTCACAAACCAAGTGGGATAATATAACTGAACAAAGATTACTGGAACCGTCAACATAAAAAGAAAGAAAAGATGTATATGTATGTATGTATGTATGTAAGTATGTATATATATATATATATATATATATATATATATATATATATATATATATATATATATATATATATATATATATATATATATATATATATATATAATCTTTTTCATCCATAGGATGCAGGGAAAGAGATTCATCAGACCTTACCCCTAGACGAACAATGGGAGTGTGTGGGGATGGAAATGTGGGGGATGATGGTGTGGGGGGATGGGAGTGTGGGGGGATGGGAGTGTGGGAGGATGGGAGTGTGGGAGGATGGGAGTGTGGGAGGATGGGAGTGTGTGGGGATGGGAATGTGGGGCGTTGGGAATGTGGGGGATGATGGTGTGGGGGGATGGGAGTGTGGGGGGAGGATGGGAGTGTGGGAGGATGGGAGTGTGGGGGGAGGATTGGAGTGTGGGAGGATGGAAGTGTGGGAGGGATGGGAGTGTGGGGGGGAGGATGGGAGTGTGGGGATGGGATGGGAGTGTGGGGGGATGGGAATGTGGGGCGTTGGGAGTGTGGGGGATGGGAGTGTGGGGGAGGATGGGAGTGTGGGAGGATGGGAGTGTGGGGGGGAGGATGGGAGTGTGGGGCGTTGGGAGTGTGGGAGGATGGGAGTGTGGGGGGAGGATTGGAGTGTGGGGCGTTGGGAGTGTGGGAGGATGGGAGTGTGGGGGGAGGATGGGAGTGTGGGGGGAGGATGGGAGTGTGGGGGGGAGGATGGGAGTGTGGGGCGTTGGGAGTGTGGGAGGATGGGAGTGTGGGGGGAGGATGGGAGTGTGGGGCGTTGGGAGTGTGGGAGGATGGGAGTGTGGGGCGTTGGGAGTGTGGGAGGATGGGAGTGTGGGGGGAGGATGGGAGTGTGGGGGGGGAGGATGGGAGTGTGGGGAGGGAGGATGGGAGTGTGGGGAGGGAACAATGCATCGAAAACTTAATAATGACATCGGTGATAAACACAACAATGGCGGGGAGGGGGGAGTGTGGGGGGGGTGGGGGAGGGGGGAGTGTGTGGGGTGTGTGGGGGGGAGACAATGCTTCACGAAGAAGGAAGGTTTGGCGCAGAATGAGTCAGAAGAAAATGGGAAAGGCGTTCATTACCAGAAGGCAACAATACGCTGGTAATTATAACTGGGGCCGGAAGGTGGGGTGAGGTGGTGGATGTTTACATGGACACAGACAGACAGATGGATGAACGGGTGAGGAGTCAGGGGGGAGGGAGAAGACAGACAGACGAATAGACAGACAGATAGACACAGACAGACAGACAGACACAGACAGACAGAAAGACACAGACAGACAGACACAGACAGACAGAAAGACACAGACAGACAGACACAGACAGACAGAAAGACACAGACAGACAGACACAGACAGACAGAAAGACACAGACAGACAGACATAAGATCATCATGCACACTTCTAACCGCATCATGTACCATGTGTCTCTGATCGTCCCGTCCCTCACTCCTGTGCCTCTGATTGTGTCGTCTGCTGTTCCATTAATGGACTCTCCCTCCCTCTCTTTCTCCCGACATCTCCCCAGTTTATGCCTCCTCTTTCCATACACACAGCCACTGTGTGTATCATATCTCTCCCCACCCCACACTCCACAACCCACACACATCTGATTGTTCACTCCCCTCCACACACGGTTTCTCATTGTTTCTCTCCTCCTCCACACTGCCTTACAACGCATTTATCTCCTCCCGTACATTCTCATTGTCCTCCTTTCTCTCGCTCTACACTGGCTGCAGACTCTGTGTCTCCCCTCTACTCCTCCCCTCCCCATTATTGTCTTTCCCTCCACGCCCCAGTATGTTTTGACGTTCTCTACCTAATTCCTCCCCACTTTTTTTCTGAACCAAAGTTGGTTGAACTGCACCAAAGCCACCAGACCATGTGGTCTGCTACAGGAGGCCCTGATGCGACCTTAAAAACCATAAAATTTATTTTGGAAATAAGTTTTCATTTCTCACTCGAATACTTTATCGAGTCGTAGACCATATCTCACAGCAGAGTACAGCAACAGTGGTATAGTCTGATACACTTTTAGGGGAAGTTTTTAAGACGACCGAGGGAAAAGTTTGTGGTAGGAGTTAATTAAGGTAATGTACTAGATGGTGTGTTAACCTAACCAGACAATATATTCGCTTCGGGAGATGGGTCAATGATAAGAAAAAGAAGAGAATGTTATGTATCAACTCTGTGGTAAATGCCAAGGTTATCTCAAAAGCTGCAGTGGCTCAATGCGTTTTAAGTTTTGATAAATTCTAGGTATAATATATAATAAATGTCCATCATATATCACACATGTAGGGACTTATCATGTAACTATAGCTGAAGTGAACTCTGATATGTAGACCTTACTGCTGGATGTGAGAATGTCTGATGAAGTTGTTTAAATCATTGTAATTTTTAAGGAATTCTTCACCAATAAAGCAGTTCGTCAGACGTGTTAAGACACATGCATATAACGTATGAATCATACGTAACGTTTCTAAGCCTGTTATTACGTCAATCATATTCATCATCATCATGTGTACGTCTCGATTGTAATTTTACCGATCTTGCCAGCTTACGTACAACCCCAGCCAGACATCCGGGACCCCCAGGTAAGGTTTCGATTTGAAGTTGTGGCAGTATGCAACACCCTGATGTCTTCTTCGGTGCTGTTGAATTGTAGAATAAGATTGGGTCACTACACTGAGCCTCTTTGACGTAAGGTCGAGTCGAATCTCTGATATTACGAAAGGAAAATGGAGAGGTGTTGTTCCCTGTCGTACATGACTCCATCACTTGTTATGCATACGAGCTGTTCATCATGTGGGAACTCATCCTCGAGTTATAGGTCTGCTCTCAAGTTGTTCCTCAATGCCTGAAGGCTGTGGTCTGGCAGTGGCTCACAAGGTGAAGGAAAGGTAACAAGACCCCATCTATTGTATGGGTCTAAGCCATAACATACTGGTGATGTACACCCTGTATCTCTACACTCATTCTTTCATACTCATGATACACACCTGGTGATACACACCTCAGATCAGTGTTCATATATGGACCACAGTAACTCCAGCTTTCATACAAACAAGTGATGTATATATATATATATATATATGCCCATATGGTAATGTCTGCTCTCCCAGGGAAGTTCCTATATAAACAGATTTTGAAGTGATGTATAAGACGAAATAAAGTTTTGAAATGATGGGTGTAATAATTGATGTAGGGAGATAATGATATTGATAATGATAATAATAACGTTGATGATAATGATGATAATAATGATAATGATAATAACTATAATAGTAATGATGATGATAATGATTATAATGATAATAATAATGATAATGATAATAATGATTATAATGCTAATGATAATGTTAATAATGATAATCATGATAATAATGATAATGACAATGATGATAATGATAGCAATAATGACAATAACTATAGATATGATAATGATAATATTGATAGCAATAATGACAATAACTATAGATATGATAATGATAATATTGATAGCAATAATGACAATAACTATAGTAATGATAATGATAATTATGATAAATGTGATGGTGTAAATCAACCTGAAGTATTAGATCCTTGTCAAATTCACATGACAAATGATATATGTATTATATATGTATTATATATGTATTATATATGAATCCCTGAGAGAGAATGTCAAAAGTTTCTCTTTCTTGTCTTTCTCATTATATACCGAAAGATAAAGATCCTTCAGCCACAGATAACACCTATCACTCTTATCTCTGAGTTATGTGTGACATCATGGAGACAAGGTATGTCACACGTAAAGGTACATAAGGTGGAAAATAGCTTAAAGAACTACAGACGAACAAGGAGGTGTCGACATGGTGGCCACCGAATATCAAACCTTTCGATTGTGTCAAGAGGATTACACACCCTCTTTCAGCTGAGGATCTTCATAGTGACGAACAAAGAGGATTTATCCAGGGAGGAGGGTGTGTAGGGCGAACACTTACACACACACACACACACACACACACACACACAAGGAAGCTGGTCGAAGCACAGAGAGGAACGTACATAAACATTATGATCTTAGCAAAGATCTAAGTCAAATCTGTTTATTCTGTGGAATGACGACTTCATTGACACAAGGAAGTGTCATTACAGGTGTGATCTGAGCGATAATAAGGGAGGTAACATAGAGATGTGATGATTGCGTGATGCAGATGATCATAATTAATGAAGTTATACCTTAAAAGTGAATCAAAAGAGATGATAAATAGATTGACATATGGAAATAAGGGAAAGATATTGAATAATAGCGAGAGCGAGACAAAGTTCATATATATATTTACACCCACTATAGACCTGTCTTGTGAGTGACCTTTGACTGATGACCTGTGCCGTCAGTGACCTGGACCTGTCATATCAGTGACCTGTCTTCATCTCTGTCACTCCTTACTGACCTGTCTCTCACAACCCAGAATGATGACCCCTATGCCAAAGTATTGACCTTATTCCTGCCATATTAATGACCTATGACCCTACCAGTTTACATGACCTGAATGACCATTTATCCTCTCTGAGACCTGTCACTGTTGTCACCTGTCTCTCGACTGCTTCGCTTCCTGTCACCTGTCTATCATTCTTATCCCTGTGCGCCCCTCCTCGTCTGTGGGTTCAGCGATCTGTTCCTCAAATCATGCATCTGTTTAAGGGCTAATTTAACTGTCATACATCGCGTTGACATCCTCTTTCCCTAATCACCATCTGGGTAATTTGTCTTCCTAATGACCCGTCTACTAATGACCTTTCCTCACTGTGACCTGACCTGACCTGTCACCCCAATACGTGTCTCCTCCCTGTGTGTTGTTTTCCTGGTCAATCTGTTAATCTAATGGGTTGTTACCCCAGCGTCTGTCTTGCCTATAGCTTGTTTCCCCACTTCCCATTCGCCTAATGACCCTGCTACCCCAATTACATCGCCTCTGCCTCTCACAAACTACCTGTGACCTTCATGACCTGTCGCCCTAAACACAGGTGACCTCCTCATGACCTGGGTCCTTACGGGCGCCCTCCTGTGGTGACCTGAAACTATGCAGGATGCAGGGGAGGATGATGAGGCTTAGCACTGTCTACACTCGTGTTACGTACGTTCATAAAGGTAAATGGTCTTGTCATCATTATCAGTAATTGGGTCTTACGGCGTTATCTAGCAGCTGAGGATGGGAAGAAAGACTGAGTGTCCACAAACTGTGTTCCTGTTCCCGTTTTCATTTGTTTTCTGTTCCCTGTTTTCTTTTTTGTTGCTGAATTTATACTTGTTTTTTGATTTGTAGGAAAAGACGTAAGGAGGAAGGGAGTTCATAGCTTCGCTGTTCGAGGGAGAAGAAGAAGAAAGAGATATTATAACGGTCAATCCTGGAGTGGCTGGTCTCCACACATAAACTATAGGAAGCATCCGTTCTCGTAATAACTCCACGTTCTTGCACTGATGCTCTGGATTCCACTCTTATTATCGAAGTCTTTTAAACTTTTCTTTATGTTCTTGTTCAATGACCACCATTTCTATTCTTGTGGAACATAAAAGTCCAGAGAACATCATACATCGTAACAGAATTTTGTGATGATTGAACTTATATTGTTCTCTCTCTCTTCTCCTCTTCCTGTTCTTCATCGTTCTGCTCCTCCTTATCCCCTCCTCCGTCCTCCTCACTGCTTCCCTCATAATGCTAGTGGGTCTAATCTTAGCCTCATAATTCCAATATTGTCAAACACATTGAAAATAGTGGCAGCACGGGCGACCAAGAGCTAGGCAGGTCGTGCCTTTATTAAAACCATTACTCCAGTGCTGGCTTCTCTACCTCATACCACCACCCACCCTCCTCTTGATCCTAACCTCACACAGGCACACTGATCATAACCTGGCATAATGATAACACATATCCCTAAATATGGCAGAGACTTACAACCTGGTTGTATAGACGACTTTTCTAATGTGACTAAAGTACATTTGCCATGTCACACATTTTATATCATGCTAGTCACACATGTCTTAATTTAATATATAACATTTTTACATAATCTCACGCGCTGGACTCAGTCCAAATCGCACAGTCACTGACCCTAAGCACTACAAAACTCACTGCCTTGTTGGCTCACACATATTTGATCTGAGTTGTGCTCATTAAACTCACTCTTCTCCTGACGTCTTTGATCCCAGACTCAATATGTCTATCTTAACTCATTTAATGTCTCGTGATGGTAATTACTTAATCTTACATCATCTAAAATAACACTTAAAACTCATATTTCCAATATGCATTGATGGGTTTGATTTCTCTGTTCTTCGTTAATCCTGATCATAATCTCGCGATTTGGGGATCACACACACACAAGAGGTTGCACGCGAGGCTTCTACACACACACACACACACACACACACACACACACACACACACACACAGACACACACAGACACACACACACACACACACAGTATGTTGTGGATCTAAGCCAAATATGGAAAGACATGGTATGTCTGTGGTGTGTGTGTGTGTGTGTGTGTGTGTGTGTGTGTGTGTGTGTGTGTGTGTGTGTGTGTGCGTGTGCGTGTGTGTGTGTACTAAGTAACTAAATAGAAATACAACGGTATACTGATATGTAGCAACCATTTGGCTGAAAGTACACACTTGACGAATTAAATAATTGAGGATCATAATCGTAATGACTTAATTAATCACAAAAGGGTTTAAGATCAAAGTTGGGCTGGATATGTCTAAGCTTTGGATAAGCACATAACTTAAGTGTATCTACAGAGTACATGAAGTTTTACATATATTATGGTTTATACATCATACAGTGATAACTCATTGAACTTCGCTGGTACTGGGATGAAATACAGTATGAACTGAATGATGAACATTAATTGATGTAAAGTTACACACTTGTTGAACTGTATTGATATCATTTTGGTATATAGTTTGTATTCAGTAGTGAACATTAAGTGATGAATATCATGTTACAGTAATATAGTAGTTGATATACACATAACTATGGGAAAACTAAGCTATTTGCTTGTTTAGCTGTGCCCTTGTTCATGGGTTGTTTATGACATTCTCTGTGGTAGATATGGGACAAGTCTTGTACCTGTACAGCACTGCTGGTACAAGGTCAGGTGGGTGGGTTACAACCCCTGTGGTCAGGTGGGTGGATCACAACCCTTCTGGTTAATAGGAGACATGAGAGAAGCGCATAACATCAACTCCAGCCAACAGATCTAACATTCTCTGTTGTTATTCAGGGTTGTAACGGTGCTCCCTACCCTCTCCCGTGTATAAACGGCTTCACAATACCGTTGCCATACTGTTGACAACGTCCATTAGAGGGAGTGCCTCCAGCAGCGCCTCTAATAACACAACGTCTGGCCAGAGAACAATGGGACCTCACTGAAAGAACTTCCAGGAAGGCGAAAGGTAAAGCCTTGCAGGTTGGGGTGTCAAGGCTAATGGTCTGGAAGGGTAGGACTATGAAGGTCTGGAAGGTCTAGTTGTATGAGGGTGAAGAGGCCTGGAGGCTCTGGATGTCTGGAAATCTAAGTATTCGGAAATGATTAAGTTGAGAGCTCTAGTTGGATGGGAAGGCTTTTGAGTCTGGTACCTGGAACCCATAAGAAGTGAACGTCTTGGAATATGAAAAGAATGAAATGAATGCCTTCATATGGACATGATCCAGGATTGAAGTTAGTTTAAACATCAAAGTGGTGTTTGAGCCAAAGAATCTGGCAATTGTGTAGTTTGGAAGTCCATATCTTCAGTTAGAAAGTCTTGGAGATCTTAAGAACCTGAGAGGTCGTGATGTTTGAAAGTCTGGATATCGATCAAGGAGCATGAGAGTCTGTAGTCTGGAAAAGTGTGAGTTTAGAGGTTTTGTAAGTTTGGAGGTGTGACGGGTTAAAAGTCTGCGACTCTGGAAGGTGAGAGTTTTACAGTCTTGAAGGTGTCTGGAAGGATGGAAGGTGGAGCTGGATGGCCAGAGGAGGAAGAACGTAGGGTTATTTGAGATCCTGTTTGTCTGTGAGTCGACTGGACTGGAATCCAGAGGCGCCCTCTCATCGTGTGGTCTTGAGTATGTAGATCCAGACGTTCGTGTGTCTGGATGTATGATGTTGTGTCCACAAGAAGCTTAAATTTCCAGAGGTTCAAGATGCCAGAGGTCTGGAAGGTTGCTGGCCACTTAGTCTATAAGTCTCAGTGAATCCTTCTAGATGAACAGACCTGTTGGTCTATGAATCTGTGTCTCTGGGGCTGTGTCTGTGGATCAGTCTGGGTTGTTCTGTGTACCCAACCATTAGGAAAATGTCTGTCTCAGCGTCTGACTCCACCGTTTGTGTTGACCTCAGCAACAGCTTAATGCTAAGGAAAAGTCATTTAGATTTGTTTCTTTTTATACGTCTTTTATTTTCAGTAATGGAGATGTTATCTTTACCTCTTTCAAATATCATTTATAAGACCAAACCTCAAATGTTTTCAAAATTGAAAAATGTTTGACTTCTAATTTGCTTGACGATTTGCTGAAATACGATAAATTGTGTAGATCTACGATTAGAACTTCGTTAGTGTAGTGTTTAGGAATGATTTAATACTATCAACGGAACATATTGATATAAGGTTTATCCTGCGTCTGGCAGCCAGAAGTGGGGTACGTCATATGACTGAGAGTGTCGTACATTGTGTATATATGAAGGCTCCTGGCATCGACGCGGTTTTCAATATAATAAAAAGATGTGGTCGTTATTGTCTCGTTGTTCGTTGATATAAGGTTACTGATATTCTATTCTGATCGAAAAACTGAAGGCAATGAGTGACTATTACTTACATGTGGAGTCTCAGTAAGGCCCAAAGTTCATGGAAATTATACTGGAATATGACCCATGTTGTGGTGACGCGCATACATTCCTAGTACAGTTTTTAATTAGCTTTCGTTTGTGTAAGGAAAGTATCAGGAAGTGTTGAACGGTGGAAATAGATGACGTTACTCACCTTGTGGGAGGGCTGGAGCCAGGGCTGGGTTCGGTACAGTGTGTCCACACTTTTGAATCAGTAATGTATGTATTGTGGATTAATGCTGTAACTGTACTTTGGGTACAAGTTGCGGCATTATGATGTTTATAGATGCGTCTTTGTACTTGGGTCAGACATGGACGATACAACACGTCAAGGTGTTGCTGGCGTCGTGTTATATAAAGATGATGATTTGCATAGAACAAAACACTTGGGAGAGAGAGAGAGAGAAAGTGAGCAGTGACCTGATCACCGTCTTTTAGATACTAAACCAAACTGATGACGTAGATGGGGGAACAGTGTTTATATTCTTCACAAGTTAGGTCAACATACGAATGAAATGAGAGACAGAGAATATGTTCTCTTGTAAGCCATGTAGGCCACCCCAACATCTCTCCCTTCTAAAGACATGCTATCCTCTGCTTTCCCATCGACCAATCGACTAAAATATAGACCATCGTGAGAGCATATAGGAAGACAACCCTAGAGAAAGAACGAAAAAAGTTGTGAAAGAAATGTTAGCCATGTGCTCAATGCTCTATCTGGGTCTGATAGAACAAGAGTTTGCCATCACAATCCTAAGATAGAAAAGGAAAGTTGGAAGCCCGCGTGGCGAGGCCCCTACAACTTTTGCAAAATGTTCTCAGAGAATTTATCAGAGGCTAAAGTGATGGACTGGTTCCATGGTGGGCGCTGGACCCCTCCCTGTAGGTCACATGGACGGGGTGAATATGGACGGGATCCCTGGTCAAATCACTAGTAAAAGGAAGGATTGACAGAGAGGCTGAAAAGAGCGATGTCCCGTCCATTTTTTCCGTCAATTGTAAATGGTTGTTTCCTGTTTTGTCATCTACAATAATAGGATTCGAACCCATCTAAGTCTTTGATTGTATTCAAGAAGCTAATACTCTCTTAAGAGGAAGTAGTGACCAGACGATATATAGCAAGAGGAAGGATGATCAGCTGTCTCATAACTCACTCCCAAAAACTCAAAAGAGTCAGTTAGAATTGTGAGTCACTGACAGACGAAGTGCATCGCTCTTCACTATATTTATATACTAATCTTATATGCTGTAACCCTTGAATCCTTCACACATATATACTTATATTCCTATGAGTCCACGGGGAAATAAAACACGATGAGTTCCCAAGTGCACTTTCGCGTAATAATCACATCAGTAGGGGAAATACAAGAGAGGAATATAACAGTAAGTTTATATATATATATATATATATATATATATATATATATATATATATGACTGATTCAATATAGAATTCTTCTACCAGTGGGACGTAATAACATTTCTCCCGCGTCTGGGCTGCTGTCAAATCCTTATCGGTGGCGGCCCCCCCTCACCCCCCCAGCTTCCGTGGGGGGGGTGAGGGGGGCCCCCACACGACGAATTACGCGGTGATCATTCTTTCCTCTGACAGTCGTCGACACCTCCCTCCTCCACGATCGCTATAAATGACGGTTTTCGTCGACTGCTGACGGTTTCAACGACAGCTGACGAGATATTGCCATCGCCTTGTGCTCGCCAGCTTGCATAGACAATGTGTGTGGGAAATGAAGTGTGTCGCTCTGAACACTGGTCCTCTTTCATAGCAATACCTTCGTGGACAACCTTTAGATAGTATTAAACACCAAAGGTAATATCATATTGGATTATAGGGAGTTTAAGACCTTTGAGGAGGTACACAAGCACCAGAGGCGCCTCACCTTCTTTCCCACAGCGTCAGTACACGTCAGTTACCCCCACATACTGGTGTGTGTGGGGGAGGAAGGTCTCTCTAAGACCCAATCCAGACAGACCCCCCCTCCAGTCATCAACATCTGTGTCATCCCCTTCAAGGGGTGGCAATAAAAACATCCCCATTACATTTATTTTTTATCATCATATAGATGGTTCTTGTCACCTCTTGTATCATTTACTATAACTCATCTATTTTCTCTTTTCAATTCGCTTGGCATTTTTTTACTTTACGCTGTGGAAGCTGTGTTACGTTGGCAGCTAGACTTATATCGCTTTCCACAAAGGGTGTGTGTGTGTGTGTGTGTGTGTGTGTGTGTGGACGGGGCGCCCCCGTGAGAACCTGCAACGCAAATATGACATCAAAGGAAACCTATTGGAAAGTCATAAAAGGAAACGACATCTCGAACTGGTACGAGGTGGGGGGAGGAGGAGAAGGAGGAGGAGAAATACAGGCGTCAATCTGGCCTTCTACAGCGCCTTCGGCAGACGAAGGGGAGACTGAGGTATATAAAACCGACTGTGGATTCTGTAGAACATTGTCCCAACCATCTGGGACTGCTATGATCCCAGCCATCTAGGACTGCTATGGTCCTAACCATCTAGGACTGCTATGGTCCCAACCATCTAGGACTGCTATAGTCCCAACCATCTAGGACTGCTATAGTCCCAACCATCTAGGACTATTATTGTCTCAACCATCTAAGACTGCTATGGTCCAACCATGTAGGACTGCCATGGTCCTAACCATCTTGGACTGCCATGGTCCCAGCCACCTAGGACTGCTATGGTCCCACCTACCTTGGAACCACCTATGAATTCTACAGTATGGTCCTATGTACTTAGGGTAAGTATATGGTTCACATCTGTCGTTTTCCTTGTCATAATACTATGATGAACATGTATAGGGCTTGTAGTGATGATGATGATGATGAGCGTGATAGTGAAGATGATGGTACGAGTCATGGATATGGAACTGAATGTGAGGAAAAACAGTAAGATAATTGCCAATACTTCTGCAATAGACATCAAAATGCATAATTGTATCTGCCCTGATGACGTGATTATTACACGAAAGTGCACCTGGGAACTTATTGTGTTTCATTTCCCCGTGGACTCATAGGAACACACACACACACACACACACACACACACACACACACACACATATATATATATATATATATATATATATATATATATATATATATATATATATATATATATATATATATATATATATATATATATATATATATATATATATATATATATATATATACTCAATAGATCTACTTTTAAAGTGTATTAGATCACTTCTCTGTCTTTTCTATATTCTTCTGGTGGACATTCATTTACTGTATATAGTTGTTTGAAACTAGAATAAAGATAGTTTTCAAAAGGAGTCATTTTTAATTATATAACATGACGCCGCTTCTGGGCTGAACAAACTCCAATTTCCGGGGCAAATATGCTCACATCTTGAGAATGGTAGAGCAGCCGTTTCCCGGAGCCCGGTACAAACATTGGGGAGGGAGAAGCGATGCTTCTCTCTGAGTACAGACTTACCTCCCACACCACGCGCCTGTCTCCCTCCCTCCCTCTCTGCCTCTCTCTCTCTCTCTCTCTCTCTCTCTCTCTCTCTCTCTCTCTCTCTCTCTCTCTCTCTCTCTCTCTCTCTCTCTCTCTCCTCTCCTATGCTTTCCACGTCCCTCCATACCACAGGCATGTTGATGTAGGTAGGCGCTAACAAACACTTGATTGGTCCTTTTCGTGGGACGTTCACACTTCCAGCGTTCAACACAGATCAGGGCGCTCGTGGTCGAGACGGGCTGGTTTTCGCTCATTATGAGCCTGGATGGCTACACTCGTTGTCCACACCCAACTCAAAGGTGAATCTCAGGACAGATGTCTCCTCTGTAGCCTTTTGTAGTTTCTTAAAGCGCTACAGAAGGCCTCTACAATCATGCTACTCCCAAGTACAGAGACCTGAGGAAAACCTCTCCATCCTTTGACGCACCGAGTTTGACCCCCACTGAATGCACTACCACGCACCATGTCCGAGGGAACGTGGTCCACAGATCAGAAAATTCCCTACTTTACCGGATCTCATTTGTAATCCTTTAAAATGTGATACATTCCTGTTGTTATCCTCATATATTGTGTTGTATGATTTTTTTTTTTAATTTTCCAAAAGAAGGAACAGAGAAGGGGGCCAGGTGAGGATATTCCCTCAGAGGCCCAGTCCTCTGTTCTTAACGCTACCTTGCTAATGCGGGAAATGGCGAATAGTTTGAAGAAAATATATACATATATATATATATATATATATATATATATATATATATATATATATATATATATATATATATATATATATATATATATATATATATATATATATATATATATATATATATATATATATATGTATGTGTGTGTGTGTGTGTGTGTGTGTGTGTGTGTGTGTGTGTGTGTGTGTGTGTGTGTGTGTGTGTGATTCTAAAGGTGTACTACTTCCAGATGGGATGTGGAGGTGTAATAGGAAACATATATCCAGGAATATTATGAACAATAACTTCATTTCCTGTCTAGAAAAGAGATACACATAC
Organism: Panulirus ornatus; assembly: GCF_036320965.1. Classification (NCBI taxonomy): domain Eukaryota; kingdom Metazoa; phylum Arthropoda; class Malacostraca; order Decapoda; family Palinuridae; genus Panulirus; species Panulirus ornatus. The sequence goes on from NC_092270.1 coordinate 21,800,370, forward strand.
ATTTCTGATCTCTCTCTCTCTCTCTCTCTCTCTCTCTCTCTCTCTCTCTCTCTCTCTCTCTCTCTCTCTCTCTCTCTCTCTCTCTCTCTCTCTCTCTCTCTCTCTCTCTCTCTCTCTCTCTCTCTCTCACACGTGTATATATAACGTATATTTGTAGTTCATGAATACATTTAGAAATGATTATGGAATTCTGTGCTTCAGCTTCAGAGGTTTACGAAACAGTTTAGTGAGTGGTTAGTAAGTCCTATCTTGTCTCTATGTGGAGCAATACTCACGATCTGTTTGTCCACGGGAATGAGAAATAATTATATTTACTCCAGCTTTAGCAGTGTGGATGTAGCATTAAGCTTTTAGCTTTGGTATTGTTCACCGTGTGCATCGCTCCTCTCTTGTTATCTGGTTCAGCCGGCTGTTAAACACTTGTCTCTCATTCAGTTTCACTTTAATAAAAGCTGCCCCGGTCTATAATACCTTTCCAAAACACTTGTCGCAGCGAACTAATAAAGAATTCGCTTCGTACAGCTGGCTGGATGGATATGTTCTCACTCTATGAGGCACATATTCATCATCAGGGTTCGCGCCTCACACCTGCTGACCTTGTCTCACACCTGCTGACCTCGCCTCACTCTTGCTAACCTTGCCTCACACCTGTTGACCTTGCCTCACTCTTGCTAACCTTGCCTCACACCTGTTGACCTTGCCTCACTCTTGCTAACCTTGCCTCACACCTGTTGACCTGCCTCACTCTTGCTAACCTTGCCTCACACCTGTTGACCTTGCCTCACTCTTGCTAACCTTGCCTCACACCTGTTGACCTTGCCTCAATTCCGCTGTCTCTGGTCCCCTTCCGCTGAGCAGGGTCATCCACCACCTCCCAAACCAGCAGCCACCCTCAACCCCTGTGCAGTAACCTGCAGTAAGTTATTGTCAAAGCAAAGACTGGTATCAATAAACATGAAACGGACCAAGACAAATATCTGACGATATCAGTTATCCGTCATCTTATTTTAAGTAATTCTATTTAAGGATGATAATGAAATCAGCTGTGTTTCAACTTTCTTTACATTGAGGTGGCTATGATCTCCTTCCCCCAGCGCATCAAACGGTTGTAATTAGATCAGAAAAGTATTTGCCAATTGGATTCTAAGGTAACATTTCCACGTAAGTGTATTATCTCTTGATTCCATAATGTTTTAAGCTGTTTTCCTGCCACCTGACTTGTCAGAGGGTGAAGTAGGTGAGGGCAGGGAGCACCTTCTGCTTCAGTATCTTCACTATCCTGGATGCACCTTCTGCTTCAGTATCTTCACTATCTTGGGTTCATCTTCTACTTCACTATCTTCACTATCCTGGATGCACCTTCTGCTTCACTATCTTCACTATCTTGGGTTCATCTTCTACTTCACTATCTTCACTATCCTGGATGCACCTTCTGCTTCACTATCTTCACTATCTTGGGTTCATCTTCTACTTCACTATCTTCACTATCTTCACTATTTGTTTTTCCTTGAACTCTCAACACTTGCCACTCCTTGTCATCCTTTCCTTCGCTTCTTACAACCCCACACTTCCACCATCATCCACCCCCTCCACATCAACCTGGTTCGTCCACCTTGCCACTCTACTACCATCCACTACCCTCGTCCCCTGTGAACTAACTACCAGTTCGTCGCCTCGATTATTCATGTGGAAGGCGAGTGGATCGGGTGGTAGGACTATAGTGCTCATAATGGTGGTATATTTTGATCCATCCACTGCAGAAGATTGTCCACACCTGAACACCCATTACCATAATGAAGGCACCAGTGGTGGGTGGGGAGACACGACTGGGGTGAGGAGAGTTGGGTGAGAGGCAGATGGGGCCTCGGGGACGGGAGGGGAGAAGAATAGCAGGTGGGGAGAACGTTGGGGTTGGCGGGGGTGATGCGAGTTGGGGAGGAATAGGCCAGGGAGCGAAGGGTAGCTTGGGGAGAGGAGACGGATGAGCTGGGAAGGGTTGGGGTGGGCCACTAGGAGGGGGAGAAAGGGGAGAAAACTCATTAGCGTGCTAGAACGGTGGTTGGGAAGGGCAAAGGGGGGGGAGAGGGTGTGATCGGGTAGGATAGAGACAATGGGGTGGGAAGAGAGAGAGAGAGAGAGAGAGAGAGAGAGAGAGAGAGAGAGAGAGAGAGAGAGAGAGAGAGAGAGAGAGAGAGAGAGAGAGAGAGAGAGAGAGAGAGAGAGAGAGAGAGAGAGAGAGAGAGAGAGAGAGAGAGAGAGAGAGAGAGAGAGAGAGAGAGAGAGAGAGAGAGGACGACACCATGAGAGTCTGGACACATGTGTGGTATCCGGCACTATACACAGGCACATCCACACTCCTCGCTCTCTGTCCACATTAATGATGGTGTTCGACCTCTTCTTTTTTCCCCCTCAGCTAATGACTGTACTGCCTCACTAACGAGCCAGTTTTGCTGCTCCAGTATATCATCACAGCCAGATATATATATATATATATATATATATATATATATATATATATATATATATATATATATATATATATATATATATATATATATATATATATATATATATATATATATATCACATAATACCCTCCAACAGCCAGGGTCGAACCCAGGACCATTTGCGTGGTAGTCGAGAACGCTAACCGCTAGGAGATCATGGCCCAGCCTAATATTAGTGTGTGGTAATAAAAAGAGTGTGGTTGAGAGAGCAGAAGAGGGTGCATTGAAATGGTTTGGTCACATGGAGAGAATGAGTGGGGAAAGATTGACCAAGAGGATATATGTGTCAGAGGTGGAGGGAACAAGGAGAAGTGGGAAACCAAATTGGAGGTGGAAGGTTAAGGCCATTGAAGGCTAGAAGCAAGATACGTAAGGGCCAGAGGGTAGTTATATATAAGGCTAAAGGCTGGGTACCTTAAAGGCTATCGAATGGGTAGGCTAAGGGCTAAGGACTGGATATATTTAAGGCTAAAATCTTGGTAAATAAAAGGCTAAAGGCTGGGTAAATAAAAGGCTAAAGGCTGGGTACCTTATAGGCTATAGATTGAGTAGATAAAAGGCTAAAGGTTGGGTAAATAAATGGCTAAAGGCTGGGTACCTTATAGGCTATAGATTGAGTAGATAAAAGGCTAAAGGTTGGGAAAATAAAAGGCTAGGAAGAGTGTATGCTCTTCCAACCTTACCTACCATGATGGTAACACTGAGTGGTTGACGTACCACATTTTTCACAAATCCCGCCACTTTAATCCTTCCGTCTGCCACTTAGGACCCTCTTACTCCTCCTCTATCAGTCACGTCACCGCCTTGCGTTTTATCGGAAAGTAATATTTCTAAAACCCTGATATCTAACTTATTTCAACGACATGACTTTGTTCCCTGTGACTCTCGCAGTCTCGATCCATTCTCGCACAACTGTGCCTGATCTCGCTGCGCCTCACATGTTACAAGGAAACATTTGCCTCTCATCTCGCCCAATCCCTTCAGCATCTCACCTAGTTAATGGGTCCATTTCAGCTTCATTACCATAATTAATTTTCTCTATTACTTTCCTTATCTTATCATTAACTATCTCCTTGGCACATTCGTTTGATATTATCTTTCCCTACCACAAGATCATACTGGGAACTTGGCTTCGCTATGTCTCCCACATGTATATGTATCCATCATATTCCCTTCGTCTTTTTAGAATGTTATCTGGTCTTTGATACACATCAATATGCAAAGTTTCCTCACTATGACCTTCCACAATCTCCTTTCTCTAACCTAGTAAGGTAACTTAGAGACAATTATCATAAAACTTTATCTGTGTAAAGTTATTTAGTTATGTTAAAGATAGAGAAATATGTCTTGAACCTTTTTGTCAAAAAGTGAAGTTTCAAAATTTAATTGCAATTGATGACTGACATTAGTTTTGACTCCATTTTCGTCATTGGTGCTACTTCTTCGCCAGATTCACCTCATCTTGTGTGTGGAGAGGCAACACGTCAGGTATGTCAACACACAGAGAGGCCTGGAGTGGGTATAAGCTAATGGAACCATTAAATGTCCAGCTTTAGCACCCCTTCAGGGCCATGCGTCATAGGCACCCCTAGGGCCATGCGTCATAGACACCCCCAGGGCCATGCGTCGTAGACTGGGACCATCAGGGTCATGTGGTATAGGCAGGCGCTCTTAGGGCCATGTGTTATAGACAGACCTCTTCAGGAGAGTGCGTAATAGACAGCCACCCTGAGGGCCATGCTTCAAAATCAGGCACATTCAGGGCCATGCATTATACGCAGGCCTTCAGGGCCATGCATCATGGCAGTCGTCTTAAGGGCCATTTGTATGTAAACTAAACTGTTGATGGAAAGTCTCCCGCACTCTCTTAGATTTTTCCCCTTATCTTTCTCGAGGCGCCCTGGCTGATAACCTGATTATCGTAGATAACAATTTGTTTATCTATAAAAAAAAACCCTCAGGTCAGTCTGCCCCCGTCCCCCCAGGCCTCCATGGTAGAGAAGAAAGGAAACATGAAAATAAATCAAGCATACAAAGATTCTGATCAGATGAACTTGAATGAGAAATAAACAATGAGACAAGTTCACAAATCTTGTTTCAATCTGTTCCAATCTTTTTGCATTTGCAAAAACAAAAAGGTGAAATAATTTAAGTATGTTTAAGTAAGATCTGTGTTCGTGTATGTACGTATGTATCCATCTTGTGTAATGATATCCAATATGGGTACATATCGTACTACAAGCACCATCATTTTACTGTGTTCGCATCACTGTTTTTAGGGAAGATATATGACGAGCGCAATCTACTTCTGCAGTGAGTGATGGTGATAAGGAAAGCCTTTCATTTCAAGCCACACTTTAGCAACGTTAGTGTGGATGTGTGGTCGACATCTTCTGTTATACTGACATCATTATGGTCGAAAATATTCTGGGCGATTTTCTTGGTCGACGAAAGTAATCAATAGTGAAATGGGGCAGCGTTCCCAGGAGGTCTTATCCGGCAATATGTTACGCCCGGCTCGCACAGTCGACCTTCTAACATATTTCCAAGTCAGTCTATTGTCTGTTGCATGTGTAAATAAGAATACGTTCACCTGCATGTCCTGACTAGTGTTCCGATGTAAAACAGATGGCTGCTGTATACAGCATTTACGTAAAGATATATATGACTTAAACGAAAATGCATCCAACTCAAAATAGTCCTATATATATATTAATTCTTTTCTTTTATACTTAATCGACGTTTCCCGCCTTCGCGAAGTAGCATTAGAAGCAGACGAGGAGAAGCCACGTTCATTTACATCCATTCTCTAGCTATCATGTGTAATGCACCGAAATCACAGCTACCTATCCACATCCAGGCCCCACAGACCTTTCCATAGTTTACACTGGACTATTCACATGCCCTAGCTCAGTCCATTGACGGCACGTCAACCCTATTATAACACATCGTTCCAATTTACTCTGTCCTATGCACGCATTTCACCCTCCTGCATGTTTAGGCTCCGAGCGCTCAAAATCTTTTTCACTCCATCCTTCCATATCCACTTTGTTTTTCCGGTTCTCCTTTTTCCCTCCACCTCTGACACATATATCCTCTTTGTCAATCGTTCCTTGCTCATTTTTCTCCAACACACCCTCTTCTGCTCTCTCAACCACACTCTTTTTATCATCACACATCTCTCTTACCCTATTATTACTTACTCGATCAAACCACCTCACACCACATATTGTCCTCAAACATCTCATTTCCAACACATCCACCCTCCTCCGCACAGCCCTATCTATAGCCCACGCCTCACAACCAAATAACATTGTTGGAACCACTATTCCTTCAAACATACCCATTTTGCCTTCCCAGATAACGTTTTCTCTTTTCACACATTCTTCAGTGCTTTCAGAACCTTCGTTTCCTCTACCACCCTGTGGTAGAGGGGATTGAGTCATGTAGGTCTATGCTGTGTGGTAAGTGGCTATGCTGTCCTTCAGGTAGGCCTATGCTGTGTGGTATGTGCTTATGCTGTTCTTCTTGATCATGTAGGCCTATGCTGTGTGGTATGTGGTTATGCTGCCATCGTGCGTGCTGTACCAGCATTACCTCCTGCTACTCTTGCACTGTAAGTAATATAATGACACTGTGTGCTGGCCTGATGGCCCTCCAACACGCTATCTCCCGACCATCGATAGACAGTCTACTTTGTGTGGGCCATGATGTTGGTCCTGGTGATCAGTGTGTGTGTGTGTGTGTGTGTGTGTGTGTGTGTGTGTGTTGAGTAGAATTAATTAATGGAGAACCACCTCGTAAGGGTCTTCGAACTGTGTCATTAACTTGTGGGTGTTCATTGTTGGCATTACCAGCAACACAACAACACTACCCCAGGGCGGGCACCTGAGCCTCCCTGGTTATGACAACGCAATCCAGACACGTTATCTGGATCGCCCACTTCCAGGATGGACTCATGCGTTGTCAGAATCATTTCTTTTTTTTCCAATCTGGACGCAGACAAACTCGCCCGGCGCTACATGGTATGTGGAGGGCAACTGCGCCAGGTGTTTCGCTCTCTTCTTCAGTGTCGTTCATGGATCATGCTGGCTAACATCTCTCTCTCTCTCTCTCTCTCTCTCTCTCTCTCTCTCTCTCTCTCTCTCTCTCTCTCTCTCTCTCTCTCTCTGCTTTGTCCTTTCCCACCTGAGCGAGGTAGCGCCAGGAACAGATCGTCGGGCTTACACGATATGAAAAGGACACCTATCTCTTTCTGTCCCTGTATTTAGAATGAGATGATACAGGAGGTGAGGATATCCAGGTTCCCCCATACTAAACTCCTTCTTAGTCAACTTTCTCGAGTGTTATAAATAGAGAAAAAACACAGCTTTCAGATGCAACACAAGTTTATCATAGTTTAAAACGTTCAAATACACAAGACCGTTAATGTAATGTTTATTGACTATATTCTCAAGCAACGATGAAAAAGAATCATTGACCTGTGTTGCTCAGTTAATTAAAGGTCTATAAAAGTGAAGCTGTGTTGAATGGCAGGCGGCAAATGTGAAGAACAGAAGGGAAAAGTGTAATATAAATAAGATAATGTTTATAAGCAGTTTGACACAGGTATGTGTGAAGATACATGACACGCTCGATCTCTGTTATATATATATATATATATATATATATATATATATATATATATATATATATATATATATATATATATATATATATATATATATATATATATATATATATATATATATATATATATATATTTCCCATCTTTAAAACGTTCTTCCTTATCAATTCTTATCTTCCTCTGTAGCAATGATTTCTTTTAGATGGAGGCCAGTGTATAAGATATCATAATACATTCCGTTTTGAAAGACCATTTTCTTTGTAAGGATTTATCACGCTGTAATATCATTATTGTCTCATTACAACGAAGGAGAAGAAAGCTTCCTCAAAGTTAATGTGAAAGTCGATCAAATTATTGTATTCTGTTAGTGAATGAGTGGCATTATTCATGCAAATGGCGAATCATCCTTCATTTCCAGGCCTTTCCTTACTTTCATTCCAGGCGGGAAATGCAGAATTCAAAAGCCAGGAGGAGGAGGAGGAGGAGCATCACCCTCGCTGGAATCGTCCAGTTTCTGTAACGCTCTGGACAGTTCCAGGCGAGGTGGGCTGGGCGGGCCACAACGGTCCTGGAATTACAGCTGTGACGAAGAAGAGATTGAAGGACAACAGTCCAGCCGCTCCTCAGGTGAAGGACCTGGTCCAAATGTTGAACCGAGAGAGAGAGAGAGAGAGAGAGAGAGAGAGAGAGAGAGAGAGAGAGAGAGAGAGAGAGAGAGAGAGAGGGGGGTTGTTCATGGATCCCCTAATTCAAGTTTAGCCATGCAAGACACGTCCACTCCAACGATGTAAACAGAAGCCCTCATGCGGGTGGGAGTGCGTCTGGATCCAGCAGCGGGACACTGCCATGCGCTGGTCCCTGGAACACCTCTCTCTCTACACACCTCACATCAAGCAATGCCTTCAGTTCAAGCTTTCTTTATAGTTCTCAAACGTACATACATCACTATAATACCTTGAGGATGACCTGAAAAGCATTCTGGTTTCACTGGCGTCGAAGTACAACACGTGACATGAAACAATAGTTGTAGTTACATTGTGGGCCACTTCAACACAAACAAGTTGTTTGTTATGGTTGTAGAAATTACTGGATCCTAACCTGTTGGTTGTGAACGAGGTCCAGATGATATGTAATAAGGAACGAGAATACATCCTTATTTTAAGTAATGCTGGACCATATATTTCACACATATTTCTCTATGTTAAGGGATGTTGACCCACACATCTTGCACATATTCCTCTGTCCTAAACCTTTCCATAACTCTAAGATATATTCCAGGTCCAAATATTTAACTATGTTGAACTGGAACTTTAGACATTAAGTTGGTTTAGAGAATGGAGGAAAGACAAGGCCACTTTAATAAGAGGCTTGAAACCTCTATTCAAAAGACGAATCCCACAGAAAACAATATAGGATCACAGGACAGTAGAAGACAAAGAGGTTTTGTGTATAAGAAATTATTCTTGCAAACCACAGTGGTCAGCAAGCGCTTTCCAGCAAATACGTTGGCGTTTCCTGCGTCTATTTTTCAATCTGTTCTGTACACGATATTCATCAGATACAAGACAGTTACAAAGGTACAGAGATACACTGATAAGGTAGGTAATAGTAACTGTTTGCCTATCTGAAGATGTTACCCAACAGTGATGAGGGAAGGTGACCCGACCTGACCTGACCCACTGATATGGATCTTTGACCCAAGAGTAGATGTTTTTCTCTAACACTTGTTGTATAAGGAACAAGACAGTTCCATAGTTAGCGGAGATGAACAACTGTATTCTTTCAAGAGATAATTGTATGTTAACTGACGTACGAAATCATATATATATATATATATATATATATATATATATATATATATATATATATATATATATATATATATATATATATATATATATATATATATATATATATATATATATATATATATATATATATATATATATATATATATATATATAAGAAAGATACACGCTCTATGAAGGAAAATGGATGATGAAAATGAGGAACCCAACAATGAATGAAGTCAGAGCCAAAGAGTAAGAAGTATAATGCTGAAGATGAAGTTAAAAAAGAGACGGGATAGCATGAGAGAGAAGAAGAAGTAGGAGAGAGGAGGAGGAGGAGGAAAAGAGCGTGTAGTGTGGAGAGAAAGGTTGGCTGGTTGGGGAGGCATCCAACCCACCACAAGAAACTGGCACATAATGTTTCATCACATAACTCGGCTAGCCTCAGGCTCAGAGGTTTTCGTCCTCACAGCAATAACGCCAGAAAATTTTCCCTCCACACACCGGCATTTCTCCATGCTTGGTCCTTCCGCCATGACAGTCCTTGCCTTCACCCGCTCATGTCCTGCTGGCTAACAAGGCAATTATACCTGCCTATGACTCACTAGAGGTGTCCCGGAGGGTTACACCATGATGATGATGATGATGAGAGAGAGAGAGAGAGAGAGAGAGAGAGAGAGAGAGAGAGAGAGAGAGAGAGAGAGAGAGAGAGAGAGAGAGAGAGAGAGAGAGAGAGAGAGAGAGAGAGAGAGGTGATAAATGGCGTGTTGTTAAACGCAACCAGATATATTTTTTTCCTCCAGGTCGAGTGAGGGGGAGGGACGAGAGGAGGAGATCCAGGTGAATGCAGGTGTGCATCAAGAATGGGCATATGTGTGTGTGTGTGTGTGGAGGGTATGGTAGTGTCGCCTGGAATGGAAGAGAGAGGAAGGAAGAGTGGTATACTGGAAATGAATCGCCTGAGAACAATATATAGAGTTAGGAAGGCTGGTAGCGTACGAACTGACACTGGAATATAGAGGTATGCTGGTATGAGCAGTCTGGTTGAGGGAGGGGGCCAGAGGGGTGCTGAAGTGGCAGTTAGTGTGGTGATGGTTGGATAGAAGAATGAGCTGAGTAAGAAGTCTATGTACTGGTTGCATGATCTGCCCCGCTTAGTTCAATATGTCATTGACAAGGAGCTGCTGGCTTGCTGTAAAGGCCAAGAGTAAAGCATTGAGTTCATCTTGCCTATCAAAGAGAGATTCCAGCATCATGGAGAGAAATTCCAGTAGCATGGAGAGAGATTCCAGTATCATGAAGAGAGTTTCCAGTATCATGGAGAGAGATTCCAGTATCATGGAGAGAGATTCCAGTATCATGGAGAGAGATTCCAGTAGCATGGAGAGAGATTCCAGTATCATGGAGAGAGTTTCCAGTAGCATGAAGAGAGATTCCAGTATCATGGAGAGAGTTTCCAGTAGTATGGAGAGAGATTCCAGTAGCATGAGACTTTACATTCTTCCTCGAGTGGATCTTTTGATATTCGCGGTGTTTGTCAGATCTTCTCTGGGTCAATACCTTGAGATCTTCTGGAGCAATGTAATTCCATGAAGAAGCCAGTAGTCTCCATCTGGACAAGGATGTTTATTGATTACATTGGTTCTCTTGTGTATTGAGGGCGCCCAGGTGCTCTGTGTTCCATGATTACATTGCTGATGTATTGAGGGCGCTCAGGTGCTCTGTGTTCCATGATTACATTGCTGATGTATTGAGGGCGCCCAGGTGCTCTGTGTTCCATGATTACATTGCTGATGTATTGAGGGCGCTCAGGTGCTCTGTGTTCCATGATTACATTGCTGATGTATTGAGGGCGCCCAGGTGCTCTGTGTTCCATGATTACATTGCTGATGAAGCTGTTCTGACGAGATGTGATCAGCTTTATACTTGCCTCATTAACTTGCTGTCTGCTCCAGTCAATAACACACACGTCTTTCACACTTCGTTCATCATTCAGTCACAGTGACGAACACACCTGGAACGCTATAGGTGGACCAGGCTTCTGGTACACTTATGGTGGACCAAGCTTCTGGTACACTTATGGTGGACCAGGCTTCTGGTACACTTATGTTTAGTACTTAAAATGTTTCATATCAACACCAAATTACTCCTGAGCTAATTACCCCTTTTCTTTAATTACTATGTAATTAAGTTTTTATATCGTTTGACGAGCGTCCCTGGGCTTATCGCTCTCGTGGGTTCGTATGTGATCAAGCTCAACCAATAAGAAGTGGCCATTGGTAGAAATGTGACGAATAACATCATTGTCTTTCTCGTAAACGTGACTACAGTTGAATCTTGCCTGATATGGTCCACAGTGGAGTGGGGGAAGTGATCAAGATGGGTCATACTAGAAGGAGCGATTGATGGAGAAGGACAAATGTTGGAGAGGAAGATTATTGAGGGAGAAGGACCATGTTAAAGAGGAAGACTATATTTACGAAACATCGCGAATATCACACACGCCATTTGGAAGAAATGTTTGCATCAGTTTTAGCTGGAATGAGAAGCTTTGTCTCCTACCTCGACACAGATGATTACAAGGGTGGTCATTTATCCTGGAGACACTGTATCATGGGTACAGCAGGAGACATTGTATCACGGGTACAGCATTTCCTGAAAGCAGAAATTCAGTACTTTGAGAGGGAGGAGGGAGAGATTAGCCCGGGGTACAGCAATACAACGACCCTTTTTTGAATCTTGAACTGGACGGGATCCAGTTGCCTGGAGTATGACGTAGGGTTGTAAACACAACCTCTCTTGCTGCTGCTGGTGCTGGTGGTTCGACAACTGTCTCGCTGAAATACAAGCAACTCTAGTGTGGTAGACGACCGCCACCCCCCGCCAACCACCACCACGACCCACAAGTTTCAAAACTTTTCTTTTTCATCTGTTTTTACTCTTCATTACTACCTGTACCACTGAACCTTCATCCTGACCCACTGAACCTTCGTCCTAACCCACTGAACCTTCATCCTGACCCACCGAACCCTCGTCCTAACCCACTGAGCCTTCATTCTGACCCACTGAATCTTCGTCCTAACCCACTTAACCTTCATCCTGACCCACCGAACCTTCGTCCTAACCCACTGAGCCTTCATTCTGACCCACTGAATCTTCGTCCTAACTCACTGAGCCTTCGTTCTGACCCACTGAATCTTCGTCCTAACCCACTGAACCTTCATTCTGACCCACTGAATCTTCGTCCTAACCCATTGAACCTTCGTTCTGACCCACTGAACCTTCGAGAAATACATTTTCTCTTGTGGGCAGAACGTAAGGTCATGTTGTGGTCAGAACATAAGATCATGTTGTGATCACAACGTAAGGTCATGTTGTGAACACAACGTAAGGCCTTGTTGGTGATGTAATCTTTTCAGTTTTCTGTTGACCTCAATTTGTGGGATGGACTTTTTTTTTGTTCTACTTTTGTTTATATAAAGTTTTCTAAACGATTGGAAAGGTATTGCCAGCACAGTGTTTCGTGCTTTATTGATTCATTCAAATTGCTCTGATTTACATTTACGTATCATTAATTCATTTCTAGATTAAACTGAAAGTTTTTGAAGTCATAAACTTTGGTTGAGCAAACCTATAAGATCTTAGAATCCTGTTCTAGGTCTATATTATCATTGAACGAGGTCAAAGGTCAAACAACATTGTACCCCCACCAAAAGGAAGTAGTTGTGGTCTATTGTTAGACTGGGATATTTTCTTTATATTCTTGCCAATAATATCTAATCATGAGTCATTCATTCATTCCCAAGGTGTTCGAAATTCCAAAAAAAGAGGTCAAAGGTCATGAATTGGAATTCTTAATATTCATTTTGTTTTAGGAGTACAATTATGTGTGCAATTATCTTGCGGGAGGGTAATTAGGGAAGACATTTCTGCTCATTTGGGGTCGTCTGTCGGCTTTGTAAGAGGCAGTTTGTAATGTAGATCTTAACAGGACTTACTTCTGCCACCTGACATAAACAGATGAGAGGTGGGATGATAATGTTGTATGAGCTCGTAAATATCTGCTTATCTTATCCTTATCTAGATAGATAAGTTATCTACCCACGCCTTACACTGTGGAGATCATGATATTTCATCCTCCTTGACACCTCGTTTTTGTGTTACACTTTAACTGCTCATAATGTCGAATAACTCTAAGGTGTTGCAAAGTCTGTTAAATAAGACTCTGTATTTTGATGGGGTTAAGAGTTCGTATGTCAGCACTTTAGATATATTTAGGGCAAGGTAAGGGTAAGCAAGTCTGTTAGGGTATGGGTAAGCACCTCCATCAAGGTATGGGTAAGAACCTCGGTCGACACTTGGGAAGAGACAGAAGGTAAATATAAGAGGCTGAATGTTTATGTGTGGTAACTATTTACTTTTCATCTGTGGTAACTATTTACCGTTCACCTGTGGTAACTATTTACTGTTTACCTATGGTTACTATACAGTACAACTGTACAACACTCCACAGAGAACATCATCACTATAGTTATGATATAAAACTAATTCGTAATGAACAGGAAGGCATGAAGTTAGGCAGTAGGTGAGGGTAACCAACCCTGAGTAAGTTTATCAAGACAACAAAGCACAACAAAAAGGTGGAACGTGTCAAGATAATGCTACGTGGACAAATATACTGCAGGGGCGAGTGACACTGCAGCTACCATGAGTTTTTGTGAGAGGCGAGGAAGGTGTCCACAGGAATGGAACTAAACAGCAACACTTGAACTACACCTCGTGAACACTAGAGTTGTTGGTGAGAAGGTAAGTTGCTGTGAAGCAGGATTGTCATAGCAAGAGATTAGGGAATGTATATGATGATAAAGTGAAGCTAGTGGCGTCCAAAGAATATAATTAAACTCGTATATAGTTAAACTCGTATATAGTTCAACTCGTATATACTTCAACTCATATATAATGCAACTCATATATAGTTCAACTCATATATAGTTACTCTCATATATAGTTCAACTCATACATAGTTAAACTCATATCGAGTTCAATTTATATAGTTAAACTCATATATAGTTATGCTCATATATAGTTATACTCATATACTGTTATAATTATATAGATAGTTCAACTCATATATTTAGCTGTTTAATGTGGTGTTGGAGAAATTTCCTAATGGGTACACAAATAATGAGGCAACTATGACTATGGTTTGTTTGAGGCAAGTTTTTTGATCACTGTGGATTGAAGGCTTACTTGAGTTGCTCCGTCGTTACGGTGGGTAAGATGAATGAAAGATGAGTAACTTGGGTAGGCTAGGTAATGAGAATGGATATTTTCATGAGTGGATGTTGCGCAAGGAGGCTGGATAGAGAAAAAAAATGAGGACAAGAATGAACGTAAAGAAAATAGAGTAGATGATAAATGATGTAGTTATGAGTGAACTTGGACGTAGAGAAAAACATTTAGAACATTATTCATAGCAAAGTGTATGTACGTGAATAAGATGAAAGGAGAGAGAGATGAGAAAGGTGTGATGTAGGGATACAGCACTGGATGTTGAAGGACGTGGAGTGTAGGGCAGACCCTTTTGTTCAGTGTCTCACAAGGAACGGAGGGAGACACTGTGCAGTTCCTACGCCACAAGTTCTGGAACTATAGAAGTCTTGAAACTAATACTCCAGAAGCTGTAGTTCCAGGAATGGTAAGGTCTGAAGCCACAAATCCTGGAACTTCAAAGTTTGGGACGACAGCCCCTGAAATTGCTGGCCCTAGACGACCATCTGTTGGTTCCATACGAACCGAAGAACTGGTTGTTGTTAATACAGTGCTGGAAGCAGAAAACGTTCCAGCCACAAATGCTACAACAACAGCAACAACATCTGATTCTGGAACATTGTCGCAACTGAGTGAGTCACTTCCAGTAGAAGATGAGGCATCTCAAGAGCCACGGAAGAAAGGATCTAACCCTTTCCAAGAACCGTGTAAGGAAGGTCTTCGTCCTCACCAAGAACCGTGTTAGGAAGGTCTTCGTCCTCACCAGGAACCGTGTTAGGAAGGTTCTTACCATTCTTGAAGACCCTCCACTACCAACCAGCAAAGAGATTACCAGATATATTCCTATGAGTTCATTGGAAAATGAAACACGATATGTTCCCAAGTGCACTTTCGTGTAATAATCACATCATCATGCAGACGACTTATGACAGTAAGTGTAGAGGTAAAATAACTAACTTGAAAATACTTCTGTATGTTTACGAGGAATTAAATAGTGATGACTGAGAGACCACTGGGTCATCATATACAGGATCCAACGACCCCAAAAGTAATTCACTGTTGGGTTACGTTCCTTCCATTTGATATGATTACCTTTCCCCCATGATTACATTGCCGGAATAATGACTAAGTTTATTGTAATGATTCAACTGCCACTATGACTGCCATCCCGCTTTAATGACAGTGCCATTATATTCATCTCATCCTCCTAATTACCTTTGCCTAATTACCTTTACCTCGCTGGAGATATCATGAGACACCTATCTCATTAAGTGGCTGCAGATAGGAACACACAGTGGGTAATATTGGAAGAGAAATCCACTGAAGTACTAAGATATACGACCATCTGCACAAGCTTTCGACATCCTTCATAAACCACTGACATCATGTGAAAGCCACTAGCACCATGTACGGACCACTGACATCATTAACAGGAAGAAGAAATAGCAGAATTATAATACTACTAATAATAATGATAATGATAATAATAATGATGATAATGATAATACTAACAATGATAGTAATAATGTTAATGATGATAATGATGATAATGGCAAAAGGTGAGAGCAAATGAAGTGAGGGGAGTGGGTGAGGATTGGGAAGCACTTGGAGAAGCAGTGATGGCATATGCAAGAGATGGATGTGGCATGAGAAAGGTGGGAGGTGGGCAGATTAGAAAGGGTAGTGGGTGGTGGGATGAAGAAGTAAAGTTGTTAGTGAAAGAGAAACGAGGGACATTTGGACGGAACGTACAAGGAAGGGGTTTCAATGACTGGGAGATGTATAGTTGAAAGAGGCAGGAGGTCAAGAGGAAGGTGCAAGGGTTGAAAAAGAGGGCAAATGAGAGTTGGGGTGAGAGAGTATCATTAAACTTCAGGGAGAATGAAAGGATGTTGTGGAAGGAGGTAACTAATGTGCGAAAGACAAGAGAACAAAGGTGAACGCCGATGAAGGGAGCAAGGAGGGAAGTGATAGCTGGTGATGATGGAGTAAGGAGAAGTAGAATGTGTTTGATGATAGAGTTGAAGATATAGGGTGTTTTGGCTGGGGTGGTGTGCGAAGTGAGAGTCAGGGAGAGTGGTTTGGTGAAGAGAGAAGAGGTGGCGAAAGCCTTACGGAAGACGAGATCCGGCAAGGCGGCTGGAGAGGATGGTATTGCAGTTGAATTTGTTAAGAAAGAGGGTGACTGTGTTATTGATTGGTTGGTAAGGGTATTCATTGTATGTATGGATCACCGTAATGTGCCTGAGGATTGGAGGAATGCATGCATAGTGCCATTGTACAAAGGGGATAAAGGTGAGTATTCAAACTACAGAGGCATTAGTTCGTTGAGTATCCCTGAGAAATTATATGGGAGGGTATTGATTGAGAGGGTGAAGGCATGTACAGAGCATCAGATTGGGTAGAAGCAGCGTGGTTTCAGAAGTGGTGTAAGATGTGTGGATCAGGTGTTTACTTAGAAGAATGTATGTGAAAAGAATTTAGATAAACAAACGGAATTGTATGTGATATTCATGGCTCTGGAGAAGCATATGTTAAGGTTGATACCTTCCAATTGACTTGTCCCTCAACCCTACTGTACCTAAAACCTTGCTCTTATTCACATTTACTCTCAGCTTTCTTCTTTCACACACTTTACACAAACTCAGTCACCTGCTTCTGCAGTTTCTCACAGTCTTACTTCCTTCGTCAGGGAAAAAGGATTAATGAGAGTTTGTCCAAAGAAATATGGATTAATCTCACTTTCAGAGCAACGCAACACGAGCGTGAGGGATGCTGAGAGGAGAAGCCAGACACAGAATAATGTTTCTCTATCTGAAATGGTGATAAGGTGGGAGGTTTTTTCCTTCCTCCCTCCCTCACCACCACAGCCACCTCCACAACGTTAGTAATTCGTTTAGGTTGTCTAGCTGCTGCTCACAGCTTCTCCTCCACCCGCCTCTCTCTCTCTCTCTCTCTCTCTCTCTCTCTCTCTCTCTCTCTCTCTCTCTCTCTCTCTCTCTCTCTCTCTCTCTCTCTCTCTCTCTCTCTCTCTCTCTCTCTGGTGGGCTGCTGGTTCTCATTCTACAACCTCTCCATCCTACGCACTTCACCATCGTCATTCTTGTAAGTTCCCGTCGTAGGTACCCGTAGGTAGGCATACTCGTCGTAGGTACCTGTAGGTAGGCACACTCATCGTAGGTGCTCGTAAGTAGGTACTCTTGTCGTAGGTACTCGTGTAAGTAGGTATTTTCACTGCTTCCGTAAAAAAACAAACAAAAACACAAACTTCTACTTCTTCGTAAACACGTCATATCTGTAAACAATATTTACAGTAGATTCAGGAAAAAATTACCCAAGGGAAAATTAGAATAGAAAAAAAAAGTAGCAATTTCATCCAGATGAAGAAAACGGAAGAAAAAGAAAATGTAGTAGGGGAAAAATGAAGCAGAAAAAAAAGGAAGGAAAAAATTGTTTCTTCCCATCTGTTGTCCCTCCACCCCCCCCCAAAAAAATAAATAGGACAAAAAATCCATGGGCAAGGGGAGAGAGAGAGAGAGAGAGAGAGAGAGAGAGAGAGAGAGAGAGAGAGAGAGAGAGAGAGAGAGAGAGAGAGAGAGAGAGAGAGAGAGAGCTGAGCCAGGGCGACTTCGTCGTCTTCCCCTTCGCCAAGAAAATAGAAACAGTAGTGGAATTCTTCCACCCCCCCCTCCACCCCCCCTCCACCCCCCCCACCCCCACCCTAGCTCCTGGAACACAGGTTTTTGCGGCAGGGGGATGAATTGCGCCTGGGGCTTCGACAGACAGAAGGGAATTAACGTGTTTTTGGCAAGAGAGAGAGAGAGAGAGAGAGAGAGAGAGAGAGAGAGAGAGAGAGAGAGAGAGAGAGAGAGAGAGAGAGAGAGAGAGAGAGATGCGGGAGTGACGGGAAAATAGATCTAAGTTCAGACGTGTGGCTGGTAAGGAATGGAAAAAAAAAAGCTTAGAATTAGCATAAGCTTAGCATACAGTGGCTTGGCCAGAAGCTTACCGTACATAAGCTTGACCCAGTAGATGATGCTATACTTCTCTAACATCCTACTGGGGGCGCTTCAGATAGACTTGGATAGCGTAGTGTAGATAGACAGTAAAAATGTAGTGTAGTGTGTAGTGAAGATAGATAGCGACAATGTAGTGCAGTGTGTAGTGAAGATAGATAGCGACAGTGCAGTGCAGTATGCAGTGAAGATAGACAGATGCAGTGTAACTTGTAGTGAAGAGTGTGTAGTGAAGATAGATAGCGACAATGTAGTGCAGTGTGTAGTGAAGATAGATAGCGACAATGTAGTGCAGTGTGTAGTGAAGATAGATAGCGACAATGTAGTGCAGTGTGTAGTGAAGATAGATAGCGACAATGTAGTGCAGTGTGTAGTGAAGATAGATAGCGACAATGTAGTGCAGTGTGTAGTGAAGATAGATAGCGACAATGTAGTGCAGTGTGTAGTGAAGATAGATAGCGACAATGTAGTGCAGTGTGTAGTGAAGATAGATAGCGACAATGTAGTGCAGTGTGTAGTGAAGATAGATAGCGACAATGTAGTGCAGTGTGTAGTGAAGATAGATAGCGACAATGTAGTGCAGTGTGTAGTGAAGATAGATAGCGACAATGTAGTGCAGTGTGTAGTGAAGATAGATAGCGACAATGTAGTGCAGTGTGTAGTGAAGATAGATAGCGACAATGTAGTGCAGTGTGTAGTGAAGATAGATAGCGACAATGTAGTGCAGTGTGTAGTGAAGATAGATAGCGACAATGTAGTGCAGTGTGTAGTGAAGATAGATAGCGACAATGTAGTGCAGTGTGTAGTGAAGATAGATAGCGACAATGTAGTGCAGTGTGTAGTGAAGATAGATAGCGACAATGTAGTGCAGTGTGTAGTGAAGATAGATAGCGACAATGTAGTGCAGTGTGTAGTGAAGATAGATAGCGACAATGTAGTGCAGTGTGTAGTGAAGATAGATAGCGACAATGTAGTGCAGTGTGTAGTGAAGATAGATAGCGACAATGTAGTGCAGTGTGTAGTGAAGATAGATAGCGACAATGTAGTGCAGTGTGTAGTGAAGATAGATAGCGACAATGTAGTGCAGTGTGTAGTGAAGATAGATAGCGACAATGTAGTGCAGTGTGTAGTGAAGATAGATAGCGACAATGTAGTGCAGTGTGTAGTGAAGATAGATAGCGACAATGTAGTGCAGTGTGTAGTGAAGATAGATAGCGACAATGTAGTGCAGTGTGTAGTGAAGATAGATAGCGACAATGTAGTGCAGTGTGTAGTGAAGATAGATAGCGACAATGTAGTGCAGTGTGTAGTGAAGATAGATAGCGACAATGTAGTGCAGTGTGTAGTGAAGATAGATAGCGACAATGTAGTGCAGTGTGTAGTGAAGATAGATAGCGACAATGTAGTGCAGTGTGTAGTGAAGATAGATAGCGACAATGTAGTGCAGTGTGTAGTGAAGATAGATAGCGACAATGTAGTGCAGTGTGTAGTGAAGATAGATAGCGACAATGTAGTGCAGTGTGTAGTGAAGATAGATAGCGACAATGTAGTGCAGTGTGTAGTGAAGATAGATAGCGACAATGTAGTGCAGTGTGTAGTGAAGATAGATAGCGACAATGTAGTGCAGTGTGTAGTGAAGATAGATAGCGACAATGTAGTGCAGTGTGTAGTGAAGATAGATAGCGACAATGTAGTGCAGTGTGTAGTGAAGATAGATAGCGAGAGACTTGGATAGCGTAGTGTACTGTGTCGTCAGAGAAAGCATGTTAATTGGCTTTCAAAAACCATAGGAAAACATATGATTAGGAAGCGTATGTTGTTGAACTGAATCTAATCCTTTTACAAGCCCCTGTATGTAACAAAAATCATAGATAACACTTATGAAATGATTGATGTAAATAGATTGGAAGTTATAGATGGGATAATAGGCTTGTGGCACATTGTTAGCCACACTATATCATTATGTATCTTCACTACTCAACCCTTCTTGTTGCCTTCTGTTGGCCAGATAATCTATAACCCACTTGTATAATTGAGTTCCAGTGTTTATGGCTCCCTTCTTTTTTTCCTGGGACTCTTTCAAAGGGTTTCTGACGGGCTAGGATATATGGCATCTGAAACTCCTTTGGTTCAAGTTGTGATTTATATCAGGAAAAAGATTCTGAGCTGGACCGTGAGACATGATCTATCTATTTGAGGGAGAACTGATTTTTCTCTAGTTCTTTGTCCTCACAAGGAATTTACAATCTAGCCAGACTGGGAGACATCTCTCCACCATCTATCACCACTACTGATGAGACTCGACCTGGACCACCTGATGTCCAAAGACACTGGACCTGAAGATGGAACACATGGGATACACGGGACATGAAGATGGAACACATGGAACATACTAGACCTGAAGATGGAACACATGGAACACACTGGACCTGAAGATGGAACACACGACCTGAAGCTTGAAATCTCTGGACCTGCATACATGACTCAAAATCCCACATCCACATAACAGTGCCAGGACTCCCCATATGGATCTTTGAATACACTCATCTTTGGCTGTAGACACAGTGCTGGCCTCTCCACTGGGTGAGTGAGTGGCTCCCGGTGAAGAAGGGGAGTTCGTGGTGTTCAGGGTTGTTGACTTTGTTCATGTACTGGACGGTGAGGGAGGTAAACCAGAGGTTCTTGGGGCTGAGGGAGGGGTATAGGATCGTGGGGGGGAGAGAGAGAGAGAGAGAGAGAGAGAGAGAGAGAGAGAGAGAGAGAGAGAGAGAGAGAGAGAGAGAGAGAGAGAGAGAGAGAGAGAGAGAGAGAGAGAGAGAGAGAGAGAGACCACAGAGAAAAAAGCCCAGAAATTAGAGTGAGAGTTTGGGACAGTTGGATGTACGAGCTACGATGATGAAAAGTAGGGTAATGTCGTGGGACAGGGATGCGAGGCAGGATCGTTTGTGTATACGTTTACACGGAGAGAACCTGGATCTCATTATGAGTAGGTACATCCAGCTGTCGGTAGGCATAGCCAGCTCTCTGCAGACATAGCCAGCTGTTGGTAGGCATAGCCAGCTGTCTGTACCTCTATGGAAATAAGGCATTGTTCCCACCTCGCTAAGGCGGGAAAAGACGTTTGGGTACGAAGAAGCGAAAATAGATGTAACGTCTCTACTTAGCCCGGCCTCACAAGAACCGGGCACGGTGGCTGAAGCCGGAGACAGGATCCGGCAGCCATCAGCGGCAACACGAGACCAGCAACATGGTTTTTACAGAGAGGCGGGAGATGATCTCTTTCCGATGCTCCCACTTACCCTCACGATATGGTGGGAAAAAACTACTTTTTTTTTTTGTGACAACTGTGTGACTCCCACTGGTCTCTCGTTACCTCTGTTGTATAGTATATTTTTGTCTACATTTATGTGTGAGGTTAGTTGAAACATACAGTTTGTTGAAGCTCCCAGCGATAGTAGGAACACATCCAGTTCTTTGCCCTGATATCAGACCTCAGCAAACACATCTAGTCTCCTTAGGCTGCTGCAAGGTTCTGCTTACTGATAGAACGTCGCCCCCCCATACATCACATCGAACCAGTTCATTCTATTCAGAGCACGCTTCTCACCTTACTATTACTGATGCCTTGATATCCTTAGTCCTCCTTAACTGAGTCCTTACATCTCCTCTGCCCATTCCACCCATATGATACCTTCATTTCGGACATGTTCATCCTCTCGTGAACCTCTCTTCACTCATCCTCTCCATGTGTCTGAACAATCTCAAAACCACCTGGCTGGCTCTCTCAGTCAACAGTGCTCACAACCTTACCTCCTTTCTAACGCTTGTGATTTCCGTCTCAACATTCAACACTCTCTGCCATACCACACGATCAGGACTGCAACACCCTCATACACACTCGTCTTTGCCCTCACAGATACTGATTTCTCCTTCCACATACTCCTTCGTGCATCCAGGATCTTAGCACCGTCTTCCATCGCATGACTCACTTCAGACCCAATGGTCACTGCTGTTCCCGAGTCACTCAAACCATTCCTATGTCACCTCCAAGCTGCACGCCATTACCTTACTTTCGTCCAAATTAATTCAGTTTCCTCCCTTCACCTAGTCTTCCAAACTCTGACAAACGCATTTATAACTTTCCGGAGTCTGACACCAGAGCCGCGTCATCTGCCAACAACAGCTGGATCACCCACCTATGGTCTTCCACTCCCAGTATACCGTAGACCTCTCCTCTTTCTCCAAGACCCTCAAATTTGAACCTCCCTAACCACCTCGCTCATGGACGAACTGTGCCATAGTGCCATCACTCACCACTGACGTAGACCTACCTTCATCTGTAACAACTCACCCTCCTTCCTCTCTACACATAAACACGACTTACTCCCTCGGCAAAAAGTCCTTACTGCATTTAATATCATTCCTCACACACCACATTTTTGTACCAATTTCCACAAGGCATCAAGTGTCGCCATACACTATCTATTGGTCCATAAATGCCACATAAAACTGCATCTTTTTTCCTGATAACTTCTCTTAAATTCTACAAACCAAAACATCTGGTTCATAGAGGCGTAGATACTCCAGAAGCCAAACTGTTCCTACCTAGTCATTTGCTTTGTATATACCATCTACCGTCTCGATCACCCGTCTCTCATACCACATACACACACAACAGACTTATGAACAGCGTGCTAAAGTGCCTAACCTCATCACGTACTCTAACTTTCTACAGCAGGTACGAACCATGTCCCCTTCTCCCTCCCTCTCTCTCACGTAAGGGGGCGTGGCTGGAGGAGAACTCCCCTCAGAGGTTGGAATTAACCCCAAAATAATGTGTATCCGTGGGACAGCGAACCCCCCAGCCACACACCCGAGCAACGACCTTTCTCGATTATACACAAGTCTTCGAGGAAAACTCCGACACAGATAATTATTCCCTGGAGAACTACACACGAGGTAATTGCTCCCCAGAAAACATCTCGCCGAACAATTACTGACAAGACTCAACCAATTTCCCTTCTTGTAAAAACTTCCTGACACTTTCTTACTCGTTACAGTAACTTAATTTAAGGGTATTATAAAGTTTCCTGTGTTTACTTTCAAATCACTTGAATGCATTTGAATTGTATGTAAACACGAATGGAAATCTGGAGGGACATACTTTCTCTCTCAGAACAAGATACATGGAAGATTTTCCAAACATTTTACCAGAAAGTGAAATACGTAATATAAACGATTTACCCTCATCCTCTACCAAGCTTAAGCTGAGCTCTGGCATTAAGAGCCAACAAACGTTACGGAATTTGATAAACTGATCTTTCCAGTACTAATGCCTGCTTGTACAATGTATATATATATATATATATATATATATATATATATATATATATATATATATATATATATATATATATATATATACACACTACCACTATCCACTATATTCCAAGACTCGAACCGAGGACCATCTGTGTAGCAGACAGGTTATCTGTGTGGATAAGATATCAACATCACAGGTGTGTGGATGTATATGTGTGTGAGTGTGGATATCATCACAGGTGTGTGGATGTATATATGTGTGTGTGGATATCATCACAGGTGTGTGGATGTATATATGTGTGTGTGTGGATTGCATGGGATTGTAGCGTGTGAGATGCACAGATGCTCCTGAGGCTGGCGAACATCTCGTGTGTTTAAGCAAGTCCTTCCCTCAAAGTCCTGTAAGAGAGAGAGAGAGAGAGAGAGAGAGAGAGAGAGAGAGAGAGAGAGAGAGAGAGAGAGAGAGAGAGAGAGAGAGAGAGAGAGAGAGAGAGAGAGAGAGAGAGAGAGAGAGAGAGAGAGAGAGGAGGGAAAACGCTGGTGTATGTTTGAAGATGCTGAGCTTCACAACGAACGTAGCGAGGTTAAGATATGCTGGACATGTAGCATTACCTGATTGATTCCCTCGTTAATGAAAAAAAAAGACGATAAAAGAAAATGGGACGCAAGCCTTGGCCAATCACATGATCCTGGTTAAGAGGTGATTAACACAGATCTAACTTGAAAGGTGATTCGATGGTTATATCTGTCAACCAATGACATCTGGTTATAGATCAATTACAATCGGGTCATCTTTGCTGATGTATATGACATAGGTGTAGCGAGGATGTCTGCTAGATATAAACAAGCAACCACAATACTTTACATGTTCATAACAAAGACAGAAGATCTGGGTTCCTGCTCATAACAATATATTTTTGTAGAGATATCTCTATTATTTGATAGTCTGTAGAGATATTTCTAATATTTGATAGTCTACAAAACACACGATTGTTAGAGAAACTAGTAATGTTCTAACATAACTCAGGACAATTCTTCTAGAATTGTTTGTCTAAGTAAAAAAGGTATACCAAACATGGCATGTATATATCATTCGGTGTAGATAGGGAATCATAGATATATGTATGGACTGAAAAGTTTACGGGGTTAAAGGAAAGACACACACACACACACACACACACACACACACACAGACACACACACACACTTTATCTATCAATCTATCTATCTATCTATCTATCTATCATCGTGCCACAGTGATCTGGATGTACGATGATCACTCATCTTGTGAACCAACTTCAATTCACTTTGCATCTTCTGGGTAGCGTCCCACATGGTCATATAAACTCAAGTGGGTCTCATATGTGTATATAGTCCCCTGTGTGTTGGAATTTAATGTACACTCGGCAGTGGTTTCCCTCAAGAAGAAGGATTCGAACTCGGGTCCTGGTGATTGGTAGACTGTGTGGGTTAATCCACGTATGGTATTGTATGTTCTCCCAACACGTAGATAACCACATGGCCCCACCTTTAACTCTCTCTCTCTCTCTCTCTCTCTCTCTCTCTCTCTCTCTCTCTCTCTCTCTCTCTCTCTCTCTCTCTCTCTCTCTCTCTCTCTCTCTCTCTCTCTCACAGACAGACAGACAGACAGACATCGTTCTTCTTTGAGTTTCTCATTAGTATTCATCTCCCAGCAGCACTTTATCCTTGCTGTGACTTGTAAGAATTATACGACTATCCTTCTCACTCAATCTCATTGCTATTATTAAACCTTTGGATCTCGTGTTTGTATGTAGCGCCCACGTCTGCCCTCCACGCCTGCGAGCCACGCCTTGTGCCAACCCTTCCACGCCTCATCTTATATACAAGTAATGAGGCGCATGAGGCGACGCGTCTCCTCCCGATCTAACCCCATCTTATCCTAAATTATTTAATCGTAGCCATCTCCCCTTCCTGCCACGCAAACTCTCCCCAGAACCTCTCCTTTCTCCCTAGTGATTCCTCCATAATCTTCAATGTTTCTCCATCTACAGCATCTCTTACTCTCCTTATTCCTCCATGGCATTTCATAATATGAAAGCTGATTCTTCTACGCCATTGTGGAGAATCAAACGGGAAACAGAGACACACTCATGAGAGAAATGATTGGGGATTAGCTTGACTATGGCTAGCGAGAAGTCGTGGCTCGAGGTTATTAAATTGTACAAATGAGGTGAAATGATATTGGTAGCCGGATGGCCACTCACGGAGCCGGAGCGACGGCGTCCGGCATTGTAACATGAAAGATTGAAGACGAGACAGAGATCAGCCATCCAGGGGTTGTCCCTTGGGGCTAACCACGACCCCACACTTGACCATGACAAGCTCAGCCCAAGCACAGCTTCATAGACTCCCCGCTGGCATAAACAAACATTAACCTGTGCTGGGTGTAGCTAGGATAACATTATCTCGACATACTCGTGTTTTAAACAGACGGGGATCGTAGCGCACCGTGTTAGATACCGTCTCGAATCATAATACTCAGATAAGCTTATCCTAACATTATCTAAGGTGATCAGCTTAGGCGACGAGACCTTTGCTCTGGAAAAGAAAATTAAGATATATAAAAACATTATCCAATTCTCGATGATTTAAGAATCATCTCGAGACTAGGATGATCACACAGCTAACCTTGCCCCTGTTGGCACAACAACAGAATCTAATCCCTCAACTGAATTGCGTTTACCTTTTTTTAAACGTAAGCAAAAAATGTATTACAGAAAAGTCCCTCTGACCCTGGAATGTGCCTTTTTTTTTATGAGAAGGGGCGAGGAAAGTGGCCCTTTCATTTAGACCCAGAAGGAAATTACCTTTTAAGATTTAACTCTGATACCTTTATTTTTTTCTCCAAACTTTTAAGAGTCAATGAACGGAAAAAAAAATTAAATGTTGCCTTATTTAAGATGTAGCGCTTCATATACGCTAACAGATGGTTCATCTGTATCATCATCAACTCTCGTGTAGCAAAGGAAAAAAACCCATGACTGTTAATGTAATTACATCAGGTAAAGGTAATTATCTTCGATAAACCATGATGGAAAACGGGCTGGTGTGGCCGCCTATCCTGGAAGTCTTTTGATTCAGTGTAAATATGATTATGGGTTAAGAAATCTGTCTACGGACAGGAGCCATGTATTCTCCATCTCCCTAAACAAAACATTATAGCCTTATTTCTGCTGTCTATCCATCTATCTATCTATCATCTATCTATCTATATATGATATAGATATCTAGTTGGATAGATAGATAGAGCCATTAAGCGTGCGTACACAGGCCAGACCTACGTGTTCGTCTGTGATTGGTAATGCTAGAGGATGATTGCCTGACCAATCACAACACTGGTTGGTATACCATCACGTAGCATTAGTCCACACCACACGTAGGATTCGAACCCTGGACTGGCTGCCTGGTTACCTCAGCCACACGTACGTTAGATGTGGAGACGAAATCACGAACTCAACTGTGTGGACTTTAATCTAATCTAATCTATCGAATCTC
>NC_092270.1:21832439-21859939 GCF_036320965.1 Panulirus ornatus
CCTCTCCTCTGCTTCTGCTTGTGTCTTGGAGTGGGGGAGGTTCCTCTCCTCTGGCTCTGCTTGTGTGCCTTCAAGTGTAGCACTGTCTGTCTTCGTCTATCAAGTGGCTAAAGACATTTTGAAGACAGTGTTTACTGTTGTCACGCTGCCTGGCCACAAAACAAATGCCTGACCAAATACATACAAGTCACATCCACGTTTTTTTCTTCTTCATTTACTTTAATAAATTCTTTATCGTAAATATAAAAGTTTCAGGGGAAAAGAATAGCCACCCCAGATCATAGGATATTAACTACACTGCTACCTCATCATTGCTGTAATATGTCAAATTCTCTGTAACTCGTATGGAATTGGTGAGAAACGAAAGGAATATTTTGACCAATGTGTTGGTGGGTCAGGAAACGGAGACTGGGTCACTGTTTGTATGTTGTAAAAAGACATTTAATGTGACACAAAACTCAGTTTATGTGATCACTATTCGTGTGTGTGTGTGTGTGTGTGTGTGTGTGAGTGTGTGTGTGTGTGTGTGTGTGTGTGTGTGTGTGTGTGTGTGTGTGTGTGTGTGTGTTTCTAGATAGATAGATAGATGTAGATAAAGATATAGATATATATGCAAACTGAAAACCCAATTCCAGCAGCAGATGATACTGCTCAAAGACCTGGAAAAAAAAAATATATATATATATCTTTCTGCATCGAAAATCCATTTGCCTTACCTTATGTGGAGACTGGTGGATGATTGGTAAGTGGAGACTGGTGGATGATTGGTAAGTGGAGACTGGTGGGTGATTGGTAAGGTCTTCTCACTCCCATGGAGTCCACCATACCCTGCCCCGTACGTGGAGTGCAGCCTGAAAGCAGCAGGAACCCAATAAATGATTTCTGGGGTTATGAAATCAATCTCTGGGGATCAGGGGGCAAGAAACACCACCCACCTACATCCTCTGTGTGTGGTGTAAGGGGACTTTGAGGGGCGTCAGTTGGGAATGGAAATCCTCCCCTCCTGTATTATCAGGCTTTTAAATTAAGGAGTAAGTTCCCAGTGCATCCTCCTCAGGGCTGGAGAGGCGAGCACATAGAATGGAGAAAGAGATAATCTATTGTCGATAGGGATGAAGGTTGATCCAGTAGACTGAAGATTTCCACACATAATGACAGACCTTTGAACTTAATGAGTCACATATGTTATGTCACTTCCCATCTGCTTGATCTGACGTAATGTCTTCAGTAACAAGTACAACTGTTGTGTGTTGTTGGTCGGTTGTGCAGGGATTCCTTATCTGCCAGGGTCGTTATGGCTGTTAGCGTGAAGCTACAACCACCCATCGAACGATCGTTAACACCTTCTTCAGGTGTTTAGGGTAATTCTAAGACCATTGTACACTTTCACAGTATACGTGGCCCCTTCTCTGTGTCAAACCTCTGTCGCAGTTCGTGTCGTGTTTGAGTTAACATGTTGTATGTTTAGGTTAATATTAACATCCACAATGGAAATATTGGCTCAGAACACAGGCACCAAAGCACCAATGTCCAGAGCACCTCACATGGCCATGTGTATAGTGAAGGGTGTATGTGGGTGGACACAGGTTTTCCTCAACTCTTGAAGAAGGGGTTCAAGATTTTGCCATTGGTGGACAGTGTGGATGACCCTGGTTGTTGAAGCGTAACAGTCATAACCAGCCAATCAACCAGGCCAGATTTAACGAGGTTGGGAGCCTTTTGTGATCCTATATCATCATTTTTCTCAACACTATAGCTCAATATTCATCTATCTCAATCCACCTTACTCCTATAACAGTCTATTGACGTATATGATACACCTTCCCCATCTTGATCTCATGGCTGCTATCTATCATCGTTCTAAACACCCCATCCTCCTCATTCATCAACTTTCCTCTCGCTGACGTTTCAATCACCCAACCATCTCTTCCTCCTCCTCCTCCTCCTCCTCCTCCTCCTCGTCCTCCTCCTCCTACCTCGAGTGGCATTAGCCCCTACCCGCTCCTCCTCCTCCTCCTCCTCCAACATGGCTACTGTTCTAATCATAAGTTTACTGCTATGGTTAACGACACATGTATTCTCCTCGAGGAAGACATAGTGAGCGAGACAAACTCGCTCAAGTGATCGGAGGCTAAACTCTGTAGTCTGTGGCCAAACGCTGTAGCCAGACGATGTATTCTGAGGCCAAACACTGTATTCTGTGGCCAGACACTGTGGCCAGACGATGTATTCTAAGGCCAAACACTGTATTCTGTGGTCAGACACTGTAGCCAGACGATGTATTCTGAGGCCAAACACTGTATTCTGTGGCCAGACACTGTAGCCAGATACTGTATTCTGAGGCCAAACACTGTATTCTGTGGCCAGACACTGTAGCCAGACGATGTATTCTGAGGCCAAACACTGTATTCTAAGACCAGACACTGTAGCAGCCACACGCATCTATGGCATTAACAACACACAACCCGGGTTATAGCAGACCAGACATCTCGAAAGATATGTATGACGAAGTAGCAGCTTACTGTAACCTGGTAGAGAGAGAGAGAGAGAGAGAGAGAGAGAGAGAGAGAGAGAGAGAGAGAGAGAGAGAGAGAGAGAGAGAGAGAGAGAGAGAGAGAGAGAGAGAGAGAGAGACCATCCACTAGTTACACAGCAGAGACCATCCACGTGTCACAGAGCAGAGACCATCCACTGGGAACTCCACAACATGGCAGGTCACTCGGTGGTCTGTTGTGACCCAGAGAACGGGTTGTAGAACCAGACAAACAAAGCCGTGTGCTGACTGGATCAGTTTCTAAACTCACATGAGACAATGAGGTACCTCCTGCTTCGAATCCCGGACCATCATTGGCTGGTTGGATGCTTAATCTTTTCGCCTAACAACTGCCAGGCTTGTTATGGTTGTTAGCATCAAACTACATGCAAAAACGAACGATGTTAACTACCTTGTTCAGGTGTTAAGGATGATTCGAAGACCAGATACACTCCACTAGTGTATATGACCCTTGACGAAGATATTTATAATGTATATACCTTATATATTCCAACGTGTTTATATGAAAATTAAGCTCTTATTAGTTCTCAAGTGCAAGATATATAACACAGGTTCTAAACACTGCCATGATTTTCAAAACCTTTTTTTTATTATTTTTCTGAATTGTAAACTACCAATTCCATCCATTTCCTTAACGACCGCATTTCGCTGTTTGTGTAGCGAGAGACAAATTGTAAACATACTTTCCTAAAATTAGAAGCAGATGTCTTCCATTCCTATAAAGTCACCGGCGTTGAACAGTGTTTGTGTTATCTTATTAACTAGCTTGAAATTGGTGCTCACAGCTGACTTTTCCCAGTGCAAGCCATTACCGTCTAAGCCACTGCCCTTGTTACAGATAAACTACTCTTAATGCTGTTATAGAAGCAATGGTCCTTAACCCAGGGGGGGGGGGGGTTTAATTACCTCGTGAGAGGAGATGGTGAAAATAAACGTGTATTAATTAGCGAGGAACTTAGAGGTAATGATGATCAGCGATGGTTTAGCTATAGAGTAGTAGTTCGTGAGGCTTAATGGTAGATGGTTAATTATAATATAAAAGGAAGTTGATCCTTAGTGCTCGGCTTTAAGTGCCAGCCAGCTCGGGGCAAGGAAGTGATAAGCTGCTGAGCGTGGAAGAGAAGGAAATATGAAAAGGTCGTAAACCTTTATCATGTTAATAGGATTTTCGCTTTATATGCACAATGTATCATTGTGTATTGTTCCGAGAACACTTGAGTGCATTACTGCACGATAACAGTTATGAAGAACATGGCAAGATAACAGTTATGAAGAACATGGCAAGATAACAGTTATGAAGAACATGGTATGGCAACGCTGACTGGCATATGGTGGAGCAGACGGTATGGCAACCCTAATTGTCATATATATATATATATATATATATATATATATATATATATATATATATATATATATATATATATATATATATATATATATATATATATATATATATATATATATACATATATATATCAGCGAACAACAACTGACTCACTTCCCAAGCTCTCTCATCCCCGACAGACTTCATACTTGCCCCTCCTTCCAAAACTCTTGCATTCACCTCCCTAACAACCCCATCCATAAACAAATTAAACAACCATGGAGACATCACACACCCCTGCCGCAAACCTACATTCACTGAGAACCAATCACTTTCCACTCTTCCTACACGTACACATGCTGATACAGCGCTGGTGGCTGATTCATGTGAGAAACTGCAGAAGCTGGTGACTGAGTTTGGTAAAGTGTGTGAAAGAAGAAAGTTAAGAGTAAATGTGAATAAGAGCAAGGTTATTAGGTACAGTAGGGTTGAGGGTCAAGTCAATTGGGAGGTAAGTTTGAATGGAGCAAAACTGGAGGAAGTAAAGTGTTTTAGATATCTGGGAGTGGATCTGGCAGCGGATGGAACCATGGAAGCGGAAGTGGATGATAGGGTGGGGGAGGGGGCAAAAATTCTGGGAGCCTTGAAGTATGTGTGGAAGTCGAGAACATTATCTCGGAAAGCAAAAATGGGTATGTTTGAAGGAATAGTAGTTCAAACAATGTTGTATGGTTGCAAGGCGTGGGCTATGGATAGAGTTGTGCGCAGGAGGATGGATGTGCTGGAAATGAAATGTTTGAGGACAATGTGTGGTGTGAGGTGGTTTGATCGAGTAAGTAACGTAAGGGTAAGAGAGATGTGTGGAAATAAAAAGAGCGTGGTTGAGAGAGCAGAAGAGGGTATTTTGAAATGGTTTGGGCACATGGAGAGAATGAGTGAGGAAAGATTGACCAAGAGGGTATATGTGTCGGAGGTGGAGGGAACGAGGAGAAGTGGGAAACCAAATTGGAGGTGGAAAGATGGAGTGAAAACGATTTTGTGTGATCGGGGCCTGAACATGCAGGAGGGTGAAAGGAGGGCAAGGAATAGAGTGAATTGGATCGATGTGGTGTACCGGGGTTGACGTGCTGTCAGTGGATTGAATCAGGGCATGTGAAGCGTCTGGGGTAAACCATGGAAAGCTGTGTAGGTATGTATATTTGCGTGTGTGGACGTATGTATATACATGTGTATGGGGGGGGTTGGGCCATTTCTTTCGTCTGTTTCCTTGCGCTACCTCGCAAACGCGGGAGACAGCGACAAAGCAAAAAAAAAAAAAAAAAAAAAAAAAAATATATATATATATATATATATATATATATATATATATATATATATATATATATATATATATATATATATACATATATATATATATATATATATATATATATATATATATATATATATATATATATATATATATATATATATATATATATATATATATATACATATATATATATATATATATATATATATATATATATATATATATATATATATATATATATATATATATATATATATATATATACATATATATATATATATATATATATATATATATATATATATATATATATATATATATATATATATATATATATATATATATATATATATATATATATGTGTGCGTGTGTAGGCGTGTATGTATAAACATGTATATGTGGGTGGGTTGAGCCATTCTTTCGTCTGTTTCCTTGCGCTACCTGGCTAACGGGGGAAATAGCGACACCCGGTGGTGGGGTGAGGGCTCGTCTCCCCGGTGGTGGGGGTGAGGGCTCGTCTCCCCAGTGGTGGGGTGAGGGCTCGTCTCCCCGGTGGTGGGGTGAGGGCTCGTCTCCCCAGTGGTGGGGTGAGGGCTCGTCTCCCCGGTGGTGGGGTGAGGGCTCGTCTCCCCAGTGGTGGGGTGAGGGCTCGTCTCCACAGTGGTGGGGGTGAGGGCTCGTCTCCCCGGTGGTAGGGTGAGGGCTTGTCTCCCCGGTGGTGGGGTGAGGGCTCGTCTCCCCAGTGGTGGGGGTGAGGGCTCGTCTCCCCGGTGGTGTGGGGTGAGGGCTCGTCTCCCCAGTGGTGGGGTGAGGGCTCGTCTCCCCGGTGGTGGGGTGAGGGCTCGTCTCCCCAGTGGTGGGGGTGAGGACTCGTCTCCCCGGTGGTAGGGTGAGGGCTTGTCTCCCCGGTGGTGGGGTGAGGGCTCGTCTCCCCGGTGGTGGGGTGAGGGCTCTCTGGTCGTTGTTCTCACATTGTCACCCCGGTCAACACAACTACAACACACATTGTCACCCCGGTCAACACAACTACAACACACATTGTCACCCCGGTCAACACAACTACAACACACATTGTCACCCCGGTCAACACAACTACAACACACTACATCAGAAAATTGTATTACAAATGGGGAAAAAAAGATTACGTGTCACCATTTTTATCCATTTTTTTTGAAAAAATATGTATATTTCTGATGGAAAAGGAATATGGCGGGGGTGGTATTGAGTTTATTATATATATATATATATATATATATATATATATATATATATATATATATATATATATATATATATATATATATATATATATATATATATATATATATATATATATATATATATATATATATATATATGCTATCTGTTGATGGAAGGTCGTCTACCCTCTGGAAAGTATGGGGAGAGAGAGAGAGAGAGAGAGAGAGAGAGAGAGAGAGAGAGAGAGAGAGAGAGAGAGAGAGAGAGAGAGAGAGAGAGAGAGAGAGAGAGAGAGAGAGAGAGAGAGAGAGAGAGAGAGAGAGAGAGAGACAAAGCTGGCAAAAACAGGGAAATCTAACTACCTCTCACAAATTCAATCAAACAAGCCAAAAAACACCCACGCACGCACACACGTAGACACACACACACACACACACACACACACACACACACACACACACACACACACACACACACACACACACACACACACACACACACACACGCACACACACACACACACAAACACACACACACACATACATGAAACTGTCAGTGTTGACAACATGTAGAAGTTCAGATAGCTGTACGATAGTGGGTAAAGTTCAAAGAGATGGGGCAACCATAAGTGTAAGACTCCCCATACATTACAAGAGATGGGGCCCCACCACTGTGGAACTCCCTCCCCGTACAGTACAAGAGATGGGGCCCCACCACTGTGGAACTCCCTCCCCGTACAGTACAAGAGATGGGGCCCCACCACTGTGGAACTCCCTCCCCGTACAGTACAAGAGATGGGGCCCCACCACTGTGGAACTCCCTCCCCGTACAGTACAAGAGATGGGGCCCCCACGAGTGTAGAACTCCCTCCCCGTACAGTACAAGAGATGGGGCCCCACCACTGTGGAACTCCCTCCCCGTACAGTACAAGAGATGGGCCCCACCAGTGTAGAACTCCCTCCCCGTACAGTACAAGAGATGGGGCCCCACCACTGTGGAACTCCCTCCCCGTACAGTACAAGAGATGGGCCCCACCAGTGTAGAACTCCCTCCCCGTACAGTACAAGAGATGGGGCCCCACCAGTGTAGAAGCCCCTCCCCGTACAGTACAAGACATGGGGCCCCCACGAGTGTAGAACTCCCTCCCCGTACTGTACAAGAGATGGGGCCTCACGAGTGTAGAACACATAGGTACTTACACACAAATGTTTCACATATTATCACATTATTGTGAACTATAAACTGCTGTTTGATCATAACATGATCAAGTTGATGTTTTGAATCGTTCTTGGTATGATATTAAGAGTTGTTATAAAGATATTTCTGGCCATATCTTGTATTCTATAATCGCGTTTGAAGCAAGATTTCAGAAGGGAACATTCCTTCTCTTTAAGTTATTAAGATAATTCTATATTGTTGTAAAATACCTCGAATTTTTGAACAGAATATTGTAATCTTTACTTGATCTTTATCATCTTTATTCGTTCTTTGAAATAATAAATTGATGCTGAATACCTGAATTAGTTTATATTTAGTGTATTCTTTCAGCCAAGAAGTTCATTGTATCTTTGAAATCTAGTAATTCAAAGTTTATCCCAGAGAAAGACGAGAGTGAGCGTACACACACCCCCTGGCTGGAACACCACTTACCCAGCGTTCATCTTAAGTGGCGTCTCAGTTGTCGTTTCTGGCGACCAAACATCATTCGTCAGCGACGCAGAGACAGAGGAAAACGACCCTAATGGTATTTGTTACAGATATGATAACACAGGCTTCCTATTGGGCCTTCTTGGTGGCCATCCATCACCCAGTGAACAAAGGATCCTGCCTTAGGGGGAAGGCAACGCTTGCCTGAGTGACTCATGGCCCGA
This sequence comes from Panulirus ornatus, assembly GCF_036320965.1. NCBI lineage: Eukaryota > Metazoa > Arthropoda > Malacostraca > Decapoda > Palinuridae > Panulirus > Panulirus ornatus. Next base: position 21,840,705 of record NC_092270.1, read on the forward strand.
GTGGGTTAAGTAGGCGTGACTGGTGGGCGTGGCAAGTGGGCGTGGCCATGGAGGGTTGCCAAGGAGGGAGAGGACGAGTCAGAGACACACACACACACACACAGGTTGATGTCCAACATATGAGGCCATGATGGTTGGTGGGAGGACGAATGCCTCCCAGGCATATACAGACTGGGGTCGTGTGTGTACACAGAGCAGAGTGGAGTATGACGGAGCCACTACCCCCGAGCAGAGTATGTCGGAGCCACTACCCCCGAGCAGAGTGGAGTATGACGGAGCCACTACCCCCGAGCAGAGTATGTCGGAGCCACTACCCCCGAGCAGAAAATGTCGGAGCCACTACCCCCGAACAGAGTAAGTCGGGGCCACTATCCCCGAGCAGAGTGGAGCAAGTCGGGACCCACTACCCCCGAGCAGAGTGGAGTACGACGAAGCCACTACCCCCGACCCTGGCACCAGGAATACATACTAAGGTGATGATAGCAGAGTCGAGTGTGATGTGAGGATGGTTTGTTGATTCTAACCTTACCAAGTGGTCTGTGTCGAAGGACCACTAGTGGTCTTCAAGATCTAACCAAAAAATATGAAGGGAACGTCTTCTTTTTCCTCTTTTTGTCAGTCTGTCTATTTGTCTGCCAGTCTGTCTATCTGTCTGTCTATTTGCTTCGAGAATTGCTACGCGTCTGTCTGTCTGTCTGTCTGTCTGTCTCTCTCTCTCTCTCTCTCTCTCTCTCTCTCTCTCTCTCTCTCTCTCTCTCTCTCTCTCTCTCTCTCTCTCTCTCTCTCAATTCGTTCTTCAAGTCGCATCGAACGGTTCAGTAACTGTGTGCTCAACTTGCTGGATCCTTCACACTTGACAATGATGATTTCTTGTCTGCTTAAAGTAATTACACTGTTGTTAGTCAGGCAATCAAACCTCCACGATAAATATAAACACAGAAATAAATATAATCGACATGTTTATTAAAGGTCTTGACATATCACAAGTCCACAGTCTTTGTGCATTTACTTATATACTTTTGTAAGTTGTGTGTCATTACTTGTCACTTACACTAATCTCAATCTGTCTCTATATAGTGAAGATGATAACAAGATTCGCATCTTAAATCCTTCGTCTGTCGCCACACTTCTTGAAGAAGACACAACGTCATGTGTTTGTTACGTCCACCTTCCCAGTTGCTTCTGTGTCTCGTGGGTACAACTCAAAACCATAAACTGTGTCTTGCACCGCGATGGTGAGAGACGTGTGCAGTGGGGTGTTGCTAACCAACCTTGATTCCCTTCTATTTAATTGCTTTAAGTTAATGAAACAATCTGGTACTGGCCTGGGTCTTACTGGACTCTGGGGCGCACTTCTGCATTTTGATTGGCTTCCTCGCCTCGTACTCTTCCCCCCCCCCCCCCCCCCCCCCCCCCCCCCCCAGTACTGAGGCGAAGTGGGCTCCTGGCTCACCAGAGCCACAGAAATAGTAACCCTGGAGTTGGACTTCACCAACGCGTCCTCAGACCATCAGTCTGTCCTCGATCGATGAAGAAGAGGAAGACAAAGTATTATACACCGCCTCTGTTGCTTTGCCCTTCCAGTGGCAAACCTCACTGAGATAGACGCAATTTGCTCAGACACCGTCCAACGGCGTCTCCAGGACTCTCCTTCTCTACCAGAAGGGCCACAGCTACGCGAGGGACACTTGTCCTCCCTCGAGAATGCTGTCGTCTTGGGGCTGTCTCCTCCGCTTGCCTACCTCGTACGGGACATTGCTTGAGGAAGGGAGCTATTTTAATGGAATCCAATTTGGGTGTGATCACGGGCGGCTGCTCTCCTCCCAGAAGTCCAATGGTGGTGAGGGGGACACATACATACCTCCTCCTGGATGTTGCCTCACCCCAGCAACCTCAGTACATCTACCTGGAACATCCCTGGAAGGGGGACACATACATACCTCCTCCTGCCTGTTGCCTCACCCCAGCAACCTCAGTACATCTACCTGGAACATCCCTGGAAGACACACCATGATAGAACATCTCGAACCAAACTTATATTTCTGTCTTACTGTGTCGGTCACAGATCTGAGCGGGACAGGAGCTTCACTTTTCAGATGAGGTAAACATACTTTTCTTCCGCTTTCCTTGTGCTCTTTCTCTCAAAGTCATGTCTGGAGGGATTCTGGGGGACCTTGTTGTCCCCCCCAAAACAACCCCCTGAAACAGCTTAACTGATCGTGGTGTGTGTGTACCCTTGACCACACACACCACATGTACCACATAGTGTGGTGGGTGGAGATGAATGCTCTGGTGATGAAGACACGTATAGAGACAGTCTCTTGTAACACATAATGGAACACCCCTCCCTCGTTTTCTATGGAAGGTTCCGTGTTGTATAAGGAAACCATTTACTCCTTACCAAACGAGGGGACACATTCGTAAGTAGTTATTGTTTTTTTAAAGTATCCCAAAAGATGTGTTTGGGAGAGGATGGGAGAGGGATGATATTCCACTGGGATACTGTACGTGGGAGCATCCCAGACCTTATCCCAGGCTCCCATGACAGTCATTTGCCACACAGTAGTTCCTCGTTGTAGAGAGGGTCTTGCCAGAGCAGACATGAGCAATGTGGCCATAAAGCAATGTCGAGGAGAAGACAGTTAACCACATCATATATTCCATCAAATATACAACCACAAGTGAAACACCAACCCTACTTCGTTTTCTTCCTAGTTATCAACAAATATAACATCAAGTATATAACTGATACATATATATATATATATATATATATATATATATATATATATATATATATATATATATATATATATATATATATATATATATATATATATATATATATATATATATATATATATATATATATATATACATATATATATATATATATATATATATATATCCTTATTTTGCGAACTTTGAATGGCTTAGATCCACATTGCTGTTATAACTAAAAGTTATGTATGTTAGAAAAAAGATGAAATTCTATACTCCACAGTTCTCGAACTTGCCCTGCGTGGGGATATGGACTGGATGTGTCACTGGTCTGCTATGCTGAGGCGCTGAAACAGAAAGTTGGCTGCCCTCTCATTCTTAGGTGATTTGATCAGACAGGAGCCAAGGCCACTGAGGAAGTGTACAGCGGTCCTGCACCAGCGTGTTTGAAGCATTCAGAACACAGGTATTGTAAGCCCAAGTCGTATAATTTCTACACTCTTGATATATTCTGAAACCTGAAGCTCCATCATGACTGTTCGAGATCTGCAAACGCTTTGAGCCAAGGAGGAAGCATTTATGATAGCCCACACCAGATGTCTCCCTTCTGAACTAATTATTTTGATGCAATTCAGTGTAACTACAAACATGAGATCCTTCAGATGTTAATGAATCCAGCGTTGACACCTTTACGTGTGGTCAGTCTCTCTCTTGTTCAGGTAATATATTGACCCCAGAATTAACTTGCGTGTTGGTCAGGAACACCAGCACCACACACCTGGTTGTGTGGCCTTGATTATAATGATATAGCATTCCACAGCTACTACTTGACTCTTATTTTTCTTATTAACTTCAAGGAAGAGAGAAAAATCTTTGTATTTTACGCTTAACATTTTCAGGATTGAACTCAATATGCAGTAACGTTCATATGTGTGTTCAATATTGATCATCTTCAACATTATATCATATTTACTGGAACAAACATTTTTGTATCTAATCGGATCACCAACAACACCAGAAGCAAAGTGGACCTTCCATAGAAACTTGGTTACTCTTTCCCACTCTATTCTCAATCAATAAGATGTTCAGAGGAAAGTTATCGGCATCCATCGCCTAAGTCTACACATGTTTACTACAACTTACACTGTTTCTTAAGAGTTTGTGGTTTAAATATTGTTTTTAAGACGTCATGTGAGGCTTTGGGGAATTAAAAACATTCCTTTTCCAATCTGGGAAGGTGGGCGCCTTGGACGAGTCTTTGACGGACGAATCTGTGGAATATCTCGTCGTGCAGGCAGAGCAGTCGGCCTGATTACCACCAGCACAAGGTCTGCACCTCCCTCTACCCCATCACCCTTCCTAGCCTCCCTCTCCTCCTATTGCCACGCCCAGCAGCCACGCCCAGCAGCCACGCCCACCTCCCTCCCGCTATAACTGTCACAGCCATATCTCTTGCCCTGTGGGCGAAGTTTTTGCTGCCTGAGAGACTGATGGAATTAATGATAGAGGTTCCAGTTGCCAACGTTTTTTTTGGGGAGTTTGTGAGACTACCTCCAGCCATCACACGACTCAGGAGAGATGAGTTACGGCAAGACACGGGTCATTACAGAAGCGAACTTCTTAAATCTTACGTCAACAGTTTTTTTTTTTTTTGCAGATCTACTGCAGACCTTTGTGTCTGTGTGTCTCTGGGTAACATATCTACAGCTGATTTTTATGGTTGACCTCAGGATATAAGTCCTACAAGGAGTGGAGCTCAGGATACAAGTCCTACAAGGAGTGGAACTCAGGATACAAGTCCTACAAGGAGTGGAAATACAATCCCTGTGGTAGGAGCCCGAGTTAGGGAGGCAAGTGTGGTGGTATGTCATGAAGCGAAGTAGGGAAGTGACTGGCCAGTCACCAGGTAGTGCCTTCGTCCGCCTGGTGACCTGATGAAGCCAGTGTCTCACCAGAGTAATAAAGGATCAGGTAAATGATTTAATGTGGAGATAAGATTGTGATCAAGGTTCCTTTGCCACGAAACAAGTCAGCAGGTCAGTTAATTGATAAAATTACAAGAACAATAGTTTGCGAAAACGATATATATAGTTATTCCTATGAGTCCACGGGGAAAATGAAACACAGTAAGTTCCCAAGTGCACTTTCGTGTAATAATCACATCATCAGGGGAGATACAAGAGAGAAATATAAGTCAGTTGATATACAACGAAGAGACGTAGCTAGGACGCCATTTGGGAAACACTTGATTGTCCAGGACAGACATATATATACATATATATATATATATATATATATATATATATATATATATATATATATATATATATATATATATATATATATATATATATATATATATATATATATATATATATATATATATTAGATGTTGGAGCTCAGCAAAGGGATTTCTTTTCATGTGGTTTCACTGCCTAACTAGATATTGGATATCCTTATATAATATAATTACTGTGACGAGACGAGACGGGTTGGAGTCTGGTTGCCCACTCAGAGACGTCCACAGCCCCATGTCTCGCTCTCGTTGTCCCTTGAAAGCAAATTGATGACGTGAGTAAAATTCTCGTCCTCTTCCTCCAGTGCCTTCGTGGATCACAACCATCCCGGGAGATGTTTCTGGACAGCTTACTGGAGTCATGAAATGTGGTGATGGAAAAGTAATTGCACAGCGATGAGGCTACGTATGATGAGAGAGAGAGAGAGAGAGAGAGAGAGAGAGAGAGAGAGAGATGGTAACTCCTCTGAAAGAATAGAGGGTCAGGGGTTTTTCGAATGACGGGGCTGGGGGGTTCGAATGAGGGGGCTGGGGGTTTGAATAACGGGGCTGGGGGTTTGAATGACGGGGCTGGGGGGTTTGAATGACGGGGCTGGGGGTTTGAATGACGGGGCTGGGGGTTTGAATGACGGGGCTGGGGGATTTGAATGACGGGGCTGAGGGTTTGAATGACGGGGCTGGGGGTTTGAATGACGGGGCTGGGGGTTTGAATGACGGGGCTGGGGGTTTGAATGACGGGGCTGGGGGTTTGAATGACGGGGCTGGGGGATTTGAATGACGGGGCTGAGGGTTTGAATGACGGGGCTGAGGGGTTTGAATGACGGGGCTGAGGGGTTTGAATGACGGGGCTGAGGGGTTTGAATGACGGGGCCAGGGGGTTTGAATGACGGATCTTGGGGTTTGAATGCTCATATAGAGACAGTGGTGAGGTTTAGAATGGTTGACAGCTTATAATTCATATATGGGTCTTGCATTTTATATAAAGTGTATTTTGAAATGTTATGTCTTTATAGGAGAAACCATAATATCTATGTTACAATGAAGTTCAGAAATATAGAGAAAAGAAAGAAAGGAAGATTGAGGAAATATAGTGATAATAATAATGGCTAGAAATAGCCATCGCTTTGTCTTCTGTACCGCATCTGTGCTACAGTGTACAACTGTACCGCTAGTGTACCACAGTGTACACCTGTACCGCTAGTGTACCACAGTGTACACCTGTACTGAGAAGAGACATTAGATATAAACATGAAGAATGTGGACTTGTTACACTCTCTTCCCAGACGAACACAGTCCTCGTGTATTTCCCTCAACACAAAGTGATTCACACTGATGGACACTGATGCTTGTGTTGGACCACCATCACCTGTTTCAGACCCGCTCGTATGAAAGCACCAGTCTTCTGTCACAACCAGATCCATTTCCTGTGCATCTAGCAACACTTAGTTGGCTGATACAGATGTAGAATTAGATAGGAGGCTGTCCAGGACGAAGGTATGTCTGTGCTGGGTTCAGGCTCGGCGAATCTTTGACAAGAACTGATTCATTTGTTTCGGAGTCGAGCTCGCTCGGAATATGCTTCAGTCTCTTTCCTCTGATGCTTCAGATTCATAATAAACGATACGTTCTCAGTTTCTGCTTCAGTCAAGAATGAAACAGATTCACTGGTCGCAGACGTTGTCCTCACGAAGCAAATACTGTTTTGCTTCAGCTTCATTTGTATCGAAACCTGCAAGTGCTTCGTTGCCACTTCTTCCAAGTCTATCCTTGTTGATCCAGCCTTCCCTGAGCCCAGCGCCTCTGAACAGACCACTGAGCAACATACAAAGGCCACTAGTGCACCTCTCAATAGACCACTGAGCTACATACAGAGACCACTAGTGCACCTCTCAATAGACCACTGAGCTACATACAGAGACCACTAGTGTCATGTTCAAACACCATAACAGATCCTTTAGAAATCAGTAAACATACCTGATAGTGATTGACATGAACCTGTACATGACAGGTACGTAACCCTGAGATAGAGGTGTTGTGAGGATGATAATGTTATCCCATCATCACATTATGACGTTCATCTCACAAGATCAACATTCAAGATGATAACAAAAGAGAGAGAGAGGAAAGGTATTGCAAAATAAACATAGTAATCGAAATAGGATTCTAAATTACTACACAGTATGAAAGAAAAGAATTGATATGCAAATGCTTGTCCCGTGTTACAAATATACGTTATGATACACGACTAAAACTTTCACAATGTTATGATACATAATGGTCAATGATTATTTCAGAGAAGACATTTTAGTCCGTACCTTCTCAAAAGTGGAACTGGAATGATATCATAGCAGCGAATCCTCTCTCTCTCTCTCTCTCTCTCTCTCTCTCTCTCTCTCTCTCTCTCTCTCTCTCTCTCTCTCTCTCTCTCTCTCGGGTGTGTGTGCGAATTATCTGATAATCATTCATTTACATATATTATACTTTTCTCTTCATGACCCTTTTAAATTTTTTTTTCTACGTATCTTAAATTGTTCAGAGCTTGAGGTTGTGTTGTACTACATGAGCCATGCATGGCAACTGAGTTTATATACATATATATTCCTCTCATAAAAGCAAGAGATATGACTATATATATATTCCATGTTTTTAAAAGAATTTTTGCATGAAGATATTGGTCATGTGTGTCACTAGTGTGAAACGAGAGGAAGCTACTAATGACTTGACTATGAAGGTTGATATATATATCATCTCTGTAATGGAGTCATTAAAACTATGTAATAGTTATTTACGGGATAAATTACGCTATAAACATCCTTAATAGGGAATGCAAGACCATAAGTCTTCAAGGATTAATATACATATCCTGGAAATGTAAGGTTCTCTGGGGGTGGTGTGTGTGTGGGGGGGTCGGAAGCTCTCTGGGGTGGTGTGTGTGTGGGGTGTGGGGGTCGGACACTCTGTGAGGGCTGTTTGGGGTGTAGGATAGGAGTGTCTCTGGGGGTGTGTGGGGTTTGGGGTTGGAGTCTCTCTGGGGGTGTGTGGGGTTTGGGGTTGGAGTCTCTCTGGGGTGTGTGTGTATGGGGGTCGGAGGCTCTCTGGGGGTAGTGTGTATGTGTGTGTGTGGTGTGGGGTCGGAGGTTTTCTGGGGCCGTGTGTGTGAGGTAAGGGTTTGGAGTCTCTGGGAGGGTAAGTGTGGGGCGTGGGGTGTGGGGTCGGACTCTCTCTGGGGGTGGGGCAGTGTGTGTGGTCGTGTGGGGTAAGAAAGCGTCGATATCCTGAGTGTTTGTGTGGTCAGAAACCTGGTGTGAGGAGAACATTGCAGTTGAACCCTCAAGATGAACACACCATGTTCACTTTTCACTTGGAATAGAAACACTGAACTGTTCGCAGAAGCTGCTGAACGCACCCTATCATTCAGAGAGAGAGAGAGAGAGAGAGAGAGAGAGAGAGAGAGAGAGAGAGAGAGAGTGGCCAGTAGAGCGGGCCATGATAAGGGGCGTGTATTACAGCCAGGGAACACAGCAAGAATTTTGACAATTACATTAATTACAACACGGCAGGATATTGCACGGTCGGGGAGGGCCACTCACTCTTGCACGAGCCTTCCTCCACCACCCCTTCTCCACCACCACCACCACCACCACCACCACCTCCTCCTCCACCACCACCACCACCTCCTCCTCCTCGTCCTCGTCCTCGAGGGAGGGGGACCACGTCCTCGGTAGTCAACCCGCTCAAACTACCACCACAAACAACCATTAGAGATATAATCAACATAACGATCGTTTAAGCTGGTACCACACTTGACCACAACCACTTCTTATATACCAGTCACCTCTACCACATCCACCACCATCATTACTACACTAACACTCATACTATTCACAACACAAGCCATATTTACAGCCTCTGCTCTGTTAGTGGTCATCAAACAATTACCTTTTATTTAGATTACGCTAAGAAATTACCTTTTGCTTCTGTAAATATATTGATAACTTGGGCCAAATGTACTCTCACTTCACCTTAATCTCAAGATACACCGACGTCTCGTTAAGTACCACACTAATTACCATCACTGTTGATGGAAATGATAAGAAAATGACAAGAAAGACGAAGATTTTACATCGGAATCTTTTGAAGACGTACTTCAGTTAGATGTTAAAGTGCCACACGACCAGAAATATATAAAACATAATACTCTAAGAGTAAAATAGACTGAAATATGAAACACAAAGTACAGAAAATAGAGCAGATACAAAACCAGAATATCAGTTGCGTATGTGAATACAAAACCTAAACTTGAACCTGATTGGTGGACCTTATTCAAGGTACTGACGAATCAGCATTGAATTGTTATCGAAAAGAAGATATGAGGTAGTAGTATTTGCGAACTACAAAGTATGTAATGAAAGTATTGAGGAGGCAAACAGCAAGACGATGGAACAAAGGAATTAGATCTCTAATGGAGGAAAAACAGAATGATTTGACTCGAGAGTAAATAGTACAACATAGAGAACAAGAGAAGGTAAGGTAAACACACGACATAGAAAGTAAACTAAACACAAGGAAACGGAGGTGAAAACACTAGGCGTAAACAGGTGAAAACATTATGTGTAAGGTGGAAACACTAGATGTAAACATAGATGAAGACTTGGTGTAAACAGAGGTGAAAACACTGAACGTAAACAGAGGTGAAAACACCAGGTGTAAACAGGTGTAAACATAGCACAAAGTACCTGGCTGACGTGGCAGGATGGATGACATCATCCAGCTGAACACAGCGTACCTGGATGACATGGCTGGATGGGTCAGATCACCTAGCAGAGCACCGAGTGCCTGGATGATGTGGCTTGGATGGATGAGGTCATCCAGCCAAATGAGCGACCGTTCCAGCGTTACCAAGCAACGACAGGTCTCCAGGCCCCCTCCACGACGTCAGGCACACGACAAGCTGGGGAGATGCGCTGGTCGTACACCCACTCACTCACTCCCTCCCTCCTCCTCCCGTCGTTTAGGGACCAGAGAGAGAGAGAGAGAGAGAGAGAGAGAGAGAGAGAGAGAGAGAGAGAGAGAGAGAGAGAGAGAGAGAGAGAGAGAGAGAGAGAGAGCGCATCATCGCCTCATCTCCTCCCGCCTCCCCACACACACACACACACCCACGACGTCCGCTGATCATACCAGCTCCTCCTGGTGTGCGTGAACCTGGACCCCTCTACTTCCTCTTAGTACACCGAGCCCTCACTCCCGTCCACGAGCAGCCATGCCACTACACCCAGTCCCCCGATAGGAGGCCCCTCACCCCCCCTTTTTGCTACTGGGTTCCCCTTCTCTTCACCTGATCAGCCTCGCGACCTGATGTACACAAGGCAACTCTTCAATCACTCTCTCCCCTCTCATACCACACTCCTCCTCCTCCTCCTCCTCCTCCATAGCCTCACCCAGCCTCCTCCCCACCCTTTATGTTGTTGACCGGGATGGCATTATCTTCCCTCCCTACTCCCTCCCTCTAGCTAATCTAGCATCGATGGTTCTACTGTAAGTCTTCAACTAGCTGAACAAACAAGCCTTCCCCCCCCTCCTTATATAATCAGGTTAGCTCGTCGCTCAAGGCCCATTATCCTCTACGATATTGACCAAGTTATATCATTACTAAATTGGGTTATTAGCAAAAGACACTCCGGCTCGACCAATCAGGGCGGAGAGAAGTGACACACACACACACACACACACACAGCGATAGAGGGAGAGGTTTCTACTTGGCTGAATGTCTTCTGTCATGTCATTCTTTGATACAGTCACTCTTCCAATTTGACCAGCAAATGTACCAGCCAGTGTGGTAGGTTCACAGAGCAAAATCTTTTACCACTCTCAACGGATGTCCCTTTAGCGAAGGGCTGTGGAAATTTGGCTTTTGTATACGTGTGTGTGGTGTGTATGTGTGTGTGTGTGTGTGTGTGTGGTGTGTGTGTGTGATGTGTGTGTGTGTGTGTGTGTGTGTGTGTGTGTGTGTGTGTGTGTGTGTGTGTGTGTATGTGTGTCCCCTGGTTAAGTCTCAGCATAACGTGGATAGGCTAAGACGATATTTGGCCTCACATGAGGACGACAGATGGGAGAGATGCATGCGTGTCTCTTCACTTGAGAAAAAATGAAAGATGGTTAGATTCTCTCTCTCTCTCTCTCTCTCTCTCTCTCTCTCTCTCTCTCTCTCTCTCTCTCTCTCTCTCTCTCTCTCTCTCTCTCTCTCTCTCTCTCTCTCTCTGTGCCCCCTGAAAAAAAATTTCCCGTCCATATTTGGGACGCATCCACTCATTTTCCTTTGAACTGAAAGTACGATATGAGTGGCAATTACCCCACAGTGTACATCCCTGAGGGCACATGTACTACATCCTTTACATGGGTACATGGGGACAGATGTACGTCCCTTACATGAGTACATGGGGACAGATGTACGTCCCTTACATGAGTACATGGGGACACATGTACATCCCTTACATGAGCACATGGGGACAGATGTACATCCCTTATATGAGTACATGGGGACAGATGTACATCCCTTACATGAGTACATGGGGACAGATGTATATCCCTTACATGAGTACATGGGGACAGATGTACATCTTTTAAAGCAGAAAGTTGTCATCTATACATTAATTTGATCATGATTTAGAAACTACTGTGATTTGATAATGTAACTCTTTAACTTTCATTATCATCAAATTGCCAACATTTCTGAAGTGAGATGGTTTAAGCAAGTAGGTGAAGCCAGAAAGATAAATCTATTCTGTCATAGAATTTGGCAGGACAACACTTGTGTGCCTCCATATGAGTTCAGGATGCCCCACTCACTCCAGCTGAAGGACATGGAGAAATGTGAAGGAAGTGGATGAAGGAATGATCTCTGTGGGAACAGATATCCCCAGCTGAGTTCTGTAGCGCACTGAGAGTAGTGCTGGAGCTCCCTGTGTTGACGGTGCCCCCTGGACACACACACACACACACACACACACACACACACACACACACACACACATGCTGCAAGGGGAAACTTGTACAGAAATATTTTCTGTGGAACCTCGCCAGCTTTGCTTTAATTCTGGTAAACCCTGATCAAAGACCATCTCGGGTGGGTGAGGGAGGGAAGGGGGGGTAAATTCTTGATACATATTCTTCTTATTAGATGATTCCATCTTGCTTCTGTGTCTTCTTATCTTACAATGATTCCATCTTGCTTCTGTGTCTCCTTATCTTACAATGACTCTATCTTGCTTCTGTGTCTCCTTATCTTACAATGCTTCCATCTTGCTTCTGTGTCTTCTGATCTTACAATGATTCCATCTTGCTTCTATGTATCCTGATCTTTTTAATCTACTTCTACTCCACCTTACTTATTCTGTTCTTAATCTACTTTCTTTGTTCTTCTACATTCCCGTTCTTATTTCTGCCTCAAGCTCTTCCCTCCCCCCTCTCTCTCTCTCTCCACTCCTTCGTTCTCCCTCTGAGTTCATTTTCTGTCATCTTTCCCTCTACCTCCACCCACTCTCCCCTCTCTACTTCCACCCACTCTCCCCTCTCTCCCTCCTCTCCCTGTCCTCTCCCTGCCTCCTCTCCCTGTCCTCTCCCTGCCTCCCGTCTTCTGTCCTCTGTAAGCCCATTTATGAGCCACTGCTTTGTCTCAGTGTGTGACTAACGTACTGTTAGAGAACAATGGAGAATATATATGAGAAGATTCCCAGATCTTCCAGGTATATATATATTCTCCAGTACATATCAGGATAATAATATCTGTCGTTGCTTATGATGTGGCCTGACACACATACTACTGCAGCCCCAGAACGTATCATCACTTCTCTCTGTTACTCCACAGGAATATAGAAGCTATACCAATCACTCTCTATATAAAACAATGATAGATATTCGAAGATACTCTGTGGGCCTTGAAAGACATAGAAACTATGTCAGTCACTTCTCTCATAAAGAGAGATGAGCTTAGACGTGTAATGAATTGTGGACTGGAACTTTATCCATTGCAGAATGTAAACTTTATATTTTGGTGCGCCAGATCTTCGTCCCATGTGTGTTAGTGACATGATGTGGGTCAATGATACAATGCTGGCGCTGCATCACTATTGTCTGTGTGTCTATTAACAGCACTGACTCCATGGTTGTTGCCAGGTCAATGATTTTGACGTAGAGATAATTTTACATACAGATGGTCATGTTAGATAGTGTTGTATACAGGTGTTCATACTGGGGAGTCTGCGTAACACACACACACACACACACACACACACACACACATTGCCGATGATGAAAAGGTATGTAAAGAAGTAGAATATAAGAACTGTCATAACATAAAATAATACCCAAACAAACTCCATTCTTGGCCATATACAACATAGTTCAAGATATTGACCCCTAACAAGCGTAGGGTTATAACAAGGGTGAGACACAGCGTAACAAGGTCTGGGTTTGTTGACTATGAAGGAGGGAGTGAGGCACAGAAGACTCTGTGTGGCAGGGAAGGGCTTGGTGGTCGACAGTGTAAATAATCAGTCACCAGAGTCACTGTATGGGAGGCCAACTGGTCGTTGGCATATACCAGACCATAACCTTAAGGTTCACTGATGAGGAAATGTTCAGCAAACTGTTCATAATGAACGTCAGGTCAAAACAACTGTACATTTCTGTAGTATGGTCACCACACTCGTCTGGTCAACACACTTGTCTGGTCAACACACTTGTCTGGTCAACACACTTGTCTGGTCAACACACTTGTCTGGTCACCACCTTGATGGTTAGTACGGTTGACCTGGCTATTGGTCGAGTTAACTGTGATCAGGGAGGGTCTGTAACGTTCCTGTAATTCTTCTGTAAACATCAGATAATAGACGAAAGGGATTTAGGAAGATCCTACGAAGAGATGGGGACGACAGATGTATTTGTATTAAGACGATTGCACGAGAGGATCGAGTTATGGAAGTTACATTTTGTTTATATGAATCTCATGTAAGGAGGTCAGAATCTTAGAATCCTTACATGGTGTGTGAGAAAGCAAGAATTTATATAAGTTAAGGGTCAGTAATATTTATCAGTGTCAGTAACTAGGGTTCTTGCTGATTGACATATTTGTTCTTGATGATGAAAACACTGGCTGCTTCCCCCATCTCTCTAGTGTATCTTTCTCTAAGTTATCTTTATCTATATTACCCGTTTGTCATCAGTATTGCTACCCATACCTTACCATGCATTACCATATTCCATTTTCCTGTTACCATGACCCACAATATTCTGTCTCTTTCTCTTCCAGTCCTTCTTCCCCATCTTTCACTCCGTCTGTCTCTAGTCTGTGTGTAGTCTATGTGTGTCTGTCTCTCAATCTGTCTGTCTGTCTGTTTGTCTGTCTATCTGTGTCTGTCTGTCTGTCTGTCTGTCTTCTACACTCGCAAGGCTCCATCTCTTGAACTCTGTATTTGCGTATGTACGCAAGTGTGTGTGTGTGTGTGTGTGTGTGTGTGTGTGTGTGTGTGTGTGTGTGTGTGTGTGTGTGTGTGTGTGTGTGTGTGTGTGTGTGTGTGTGTGTGTGTGTGTGTGTGTGTGTGTGTGTGTGTGTGTGTGTGTTGTGTATAATATGATGCATTGCTTCATGATCAGAATAAAGGTTATTCATAATGTTGTAATAACCCAGTGAGACCATAAGATTACCAGGGTAACAAGACAGAGTCAGATAAGAATAAGATCAGAAATAGCAAATATTATCACCAGGCAATACAGAAAGGTGACCGAATGAGGTGGAGGGAAAAAGATTGTCGAAAATATGGTATAAAAGAAGCGGGTAATGGGAGAAAGGGGAGCCGGAGCCCATTAAAAGGTGGTATAATTACCCCAGCCACGCTTGGGGTCTCTTGGAGCTAGAAGTCTCCATTGTGTGTGGGTGTGGGTGTGGGTGTGGGTGTGGGTGTGGGTGTGGGTGTGGGCGGGGGGAGTTCTTTTAAGTGTCTTTCATGTATCGTTCCTTCGTTTTATTCGGGATACGAGCCACGGTGGCTGGACGGGACGCCTGTGAACGTACGTGGTCATATACAGTAAGACACCACAGGGACCAGGTGAACTAGGCAAGGAATGTGTATGTGCACGGGGTCATATGCAGCGAGACACCACAGGGACCAGGTGAACTAGGCAAGGAATGTGTATGTGCACGGGGTCATATGCAGCGAGACACCACAGGGACCAGGTGAACTAGGCAAGGAAGGTGTATGTGCACGGGGTCATATGCAGCGAGACAGCACTGGGAGTAAATGAATACCCTGTCACCACTGACACGAGACCTTACTTACGAGATCTTACGAGAGATATTCGAGGTGGGAAGATTGGCCTTTCCTCATGTTCGTCTCGAGAATAAAAACACAGTCATCCATCACTCTGGCTCCCCCTTATTTATCAGACTGCAAAGCGCTATTAGTGGTTAGGCGGGGAGAGAGAGAGAGAGAGAGAGAGAGAGAGAGAGAGAGAGAGAGAGAGAGAGAGAGAGAGAGAGAGAGAGAGAGAGAGAGAGAGAGAGAGAGAGAGAGAGAGAGAGAGAGAGAGAGAGAGAGTAAAGTTCTTCTCTCTCTCTCTCTCTCTCTCTCTCCTTCCTTTCTTAGACTTCAGTTGATATATCGTTTATCTATTTTCTTATCATTTATTCATACCACACCACACGTAATCCACAGTTTACATGATAACACTACACATAACTCCCTGGTTAATGAGATCATTTCTAACCTAAAACAAGAAATAAAACTTAATGTTTACTGGAACTTCATCCTTAAATCCATCTCCCATTTCGTTCCACCAGATCCATCTCTACAGCAGTCTGCAACCTACACCATCTACGCATCCGCTACTCTTGCTCTAACGTTAACGGATAATATACCTCAACAATTTAACTTTTATCTTTGACATTCTGTCACGTACTGTCCTCTCGTTTTAACTTTAAAGGCCTCTGAATGGGCCAGGTAGATCGTCAGGGAAAATCATAATGAATGAGTGTTGATGCTGTAGACAGAATGTAGAAACACTGGGCCATGTTTGAGGCTACAGTGGTAATGTGACCCTGTGTTACGATCGTATTTCCCGGTTCTGTGTTCTGTTTCCATATCATGGAACGTGACTTACCCACTGTCTATAATGGTGGTGTGAGCAGTGGTGGCCACACATCGCCACTGTGGAGCTCAGGATGTCTGCAGTGGTCTATCATTTTGTGATCAGCAGTGGTGCAAAACGCGAACTTTGGGGAAAACATTGGAGTGGGAAAGACTACTGCTGAGAGTGCGATATATGGGGGTCATTAGTGCCACGAAGGAGAGGCTTCAGAGCTCTTGCCTCACAGTTTTATCATCTCAACGTATATTACTGTAGTTCCCTCTCCCAGTGGCTGATACCACTTTCCCTGTTGGTGTAGGAACTACAGAAATGTGAGGATAGAAAAAGGTCTCTGGCCCCCTGGGGTCTGAGGCGTGTTAGGGAAGTGGCAGTGGGTGGCAGTAATGGTGTGGTGGGTGGCAGTAATGGTGTGGTGGGTGGCAGTAGTGGTGTGGTGGGTGGCAGTAGTGGGTAGCAGTAAGTCGTGATGAGGAAGTGGGCTGTGGAAGCTGTTCAGTATAAGTTCTTCTGTTCATTTCAGACATGTTGGACATGTTGAACAGCAACGGATCCGCACATCACCTTATTCATCAAAGACTTGGGTCACTTCCTCATTGATCGTCAGGAAAACCGTGAGCTCCCCTTATACCTATCTCCAGCACCTCTCACACACGGTCATTACCTCACATTTACTCACAGTATTACATAAAAGAGAGCTGTAAACTCCCTCATAAAGTTCCCCCATATCCAGAAGGCTCACATGGATCGCCTTACTTGCCTCGTTATGCAGTTTTATATGTATATGATGCACCACACTCACACACACACACACACACCAGACCACCACCACTGTATATGATGCACCACACACACACACACACACACCAGACCACCACCACTGTATATGATGCACCACACTCACACACACACACACACACCAGACCCCCACCACTGTATATGATGCACCACACTCACACACACACACACCAGACCACCACCACTGTATATCATGCACCACACTCACACACACACACACCAGACCACCACCACTGTATATCATGCACCACACTCACACACACACACACACCAGACCACCACCACTGTATATGATGCACCATGCACTATGTCCTGTCTCCCTAGCTGGGGTTGTTTCTGCTGTATCTTCAGTTAACTTGGATCATTATTCTACGTGGTTTAGAAAATATCATCATGTGTGTTCTTTTATCTTGATATTTAAGGTTAATTCGAGCTGAGTGTTGTCAGAAATTTGCGACGAGGCAACGGGAAAAAAAAACAGTGTTTACTTTGTGTGTGTGTGTGTGTGTGTGTGTGTGTGTGTGTGTGTGTGTGTGTGTGTGTGTGTGTGTGTGTGTGTGTTGTCTGAAGCTGCTTCATACACAACATGAACAGTTCATTTCAGGAATGTAGGCCACTTCAGCCTTGGGCAGTACAAGGCAGGAGAACATAACAGCCACACAGTCACTACACCTAACAGATGGTGTGTGTATATATTGATGTATTCTGCTGTTGCTGTCATCAAAGAATGAACAAATAATCCTTTCCTAATTCTCTGTCCAATTGTGGATGATAGATGATAATCTGTGATGATAGTCTGTGATGATAATTATAAATGAATAGTGATGTGTGATGATTAATGATGGGGAAATGATAATTGTAAGATAACCAGGGATAGAAATGATAATCTGTGATAATCAGTGTCATTAAATGATAAGTGGTAATGATGGGAAAGGATAATCGAAATAATATCTGCAATAATCAGTGATAATCCGAGGGTAATCACTGACAATGAGTGGTGATGTGTGGCAATTAATGTGGGAAAAGGATAATCATTGATAATCATTTATAATCAGTGATAATAACTGGTGTCCAATAAAATGACAATTATTGATAATTTATGATAATCACTGATACGATAATTCATTCAGTGGTAAAGAATGAACATCACTGATGAAAGTAAATAATAATGTTCAGTTATGAAGGATGATTGATTTATGATGATTAATTTCAGGAATTATTTCAAGGGGAGGCCTGTATGAAGCAGGTGAGCTCGAAGATTATCAACTTCCCTTTACTCGTATGGAACAGAAATATTTTGATTCAAATATTAGCAGAAAAGAATAAAAGAAACAAAAAAATCTAGTAAACCAAAAAAAATATCATATTCCACGTAAAAAAAAGATTTGGTATTCAAACTTGCCTTTGAAATGAATTAAATTGAAAATGTCATGCGAACTGACCTCAAAAAGATTATGTCTAAGTGACGGTAGCCTGATATATGATTTTTTCTTTAAACAGAATTTCAATTTCGAGATATTTTTTTCCTAACATCTTAAAAGTATGAGATCGCATGGGTGTTTTTATGTGATTTTTCCCTTATACTTAATCACTTTTATCACCTGAGTGAAGCCATGCCAGGAATAAATGAACAAGAACACCATTTATACACATTTAATCATTACTTACCATGTATGATGTATCAAAACCAGAGTCTACCATCAGTCAAGCCCACACAAATTCATGGTTTACTCTGATCACTTCAAATGCCCTGGCGTACCTCAATGACAGCACGTCGCCCCCCATATACCATTCAATTCGCGTCCTTTCTGTCCAACGCACGCCTATCTTGCATCTTTTAAGGTTCAGGTCCAGCTACCCAAAGGCTTCTGTATCAAGTCCTTCCACCTCCTCCTTGATCTTCTCCCTTAACCTTCCTCCCTTCGCCTCTGATCCTGAATCCTTCTCCGTCAGTCATATCTTCTTTCCTCTCCAAATATTCGAACTGTCTCAGTACTTTCTGGTCAGCTGACTCAACGGAATTGCACACATAACCACACTTCTCTCTGACCATGTCATTTCTTCCACGATCAACCAGCCTCACGCCACTTGTCATCCTGTGGCATTTCATTTTCGAACTCTTCCTCCATTTTTTTCCCTCCTCTCCTTTGTACTTAAGGCCCAAGATTCACATCCATGCAACCCTGTCATGACTGTTATCTCCACTCACAAGTACCTGTAGCACTCTACTGCCTCCAGAACCTTCCAAATTAGACTCACATTCCAATCATCCACGTTGTCC